>NW_006442497.1:6810027-6838649 GCF_000325575.1 Pteropus alecto | reverse complement strand
GAGAGAGAGAAAGAGAGAGAGAGAGAGAGAGAGAGAGAGCGAGCGCGCGAGAGAGCGCGCTCGCGAGAGAGGTAGATACACACAATGAAATATTAATCAGCCATAAAAGAAGAACAAAACCTTGCCATCTGCAACAACATGTATGGACTGGAGGGTAATATACTGAGTGGAGTAAGACAGAGTAAGACAAATGCCATATGATTTCATTTACCTGTGGAATCTAAAGAACAAAATAAACAAATAAAACAGAAACAAACTCAGATACATAGAACATTTTGATGGTTGCCAGATAGGTTGGGGGATGGGTAAAAAAGGGTAAGAGAGTAAGAAATACAAAGTGGTAGTTATGAAATACTCATGGGGATGCAAAGCATAACATAAAGAATATAGTAACATTGTAATAACTATGTATAATGTCAGATGGGTACTAGATTTAATCAAGTGATCACTTCTTAAGTTATATAAATGTCTAATCACCATGTCGTACACCTAAAACTAATATTGTATGCCAACTAGTTTAAACCCAGAGATGCATCTGAGGATGACACACCCAAAGGGTAGACTGGGCAGGCATCAGAGCCCCGCTAAAGCGAATCCTGCTCTGTAGCATCAGTGTCTGTACAAAAGCTCCTCCACTGTGTTCACCAGCCAATCCTCAAAACCAACCAGCCTATGGATTACTCCTCCCCATTAGAGTGCAAATAGCATCCAAGGCTCAACTACAAAAGGAGAGCATACATGACCCATACAAGGGACAGGTAACCAGGCTCAGGTGACCAAGGAGACTGAACCACTAGGCCTCACAGGATACCTACTATATAAGGCAACTCTGTGTCTAATCACCATGTCGTACACCTAAAACTAATATTGTATGCCAACTAGTTTAAAATTAAAAAATTATTATATGTATATAAAAAAATAAAGATTACCATAAGATTCAACAGTTGTCCTAGGAATTTACCCAAGGGAAATAAGAATATATGTTCACACAGACACACTTAGTTGGGAATGTTCATAGCAGCAATATTTATAACAGTGAGAAACTGAAAACAGCCCAAATGTCCATCAATAAACAAAATATGATATAGCCATGCAATGGAATACTATTTAGCAATATAAAGAAATGAAGTAAAGATACATATTGCAACATGAATGAAGCTTCAAAACATTATGCTAAATGAAAGATATTATTTCATTTATGAAATGGCCAGAAAACAGAGGTAAACATTAGTTCAGAGGCTTCTTGAGAAGGTGGGTAAGCTGGGAATTGACTGCAAATAAGGCGAATTTACTAAAAATCATTGAGTTGTACACTTGTAATGCATGAACTTTAAGGCATGTAAATTATACCCCAATAAAGCTTTTAAAAATGTGCCATTGGCCTAACTTTTTAATATCTAGCAAATCAATACATAGGCTCTCAATCTGCAGATTGGATGGGTAGGGTCAGTCTTAGAGGGGCTCTGAAATGAATTCTCTTTGAATCTGATATATAGAGTTGACCAGAAACTCCAAGTTAAAACCTTTCATGCCAAAATGGTTTTGAAAAGACTTGAAGTGAGCTCCTGAATTCTCCTTTAATTAAGTGTGAAATTCCCATATCTACTTCAGCCATTGAAAATGAAAACCAGGAAGGCAATTTCCCGTGGGATAGAGTAGAGGTATGAGGAATTAAAATTTCACCTGGAGTTTCCCTGTGAAATGGAATGTGTTGATTCAGTTGATGGGGGTGGGGGGAGCACACGGGCTGTATTTAATCCCTGGTTACCTGGGTTCATACAGCTGCCTTACTTTTCCCTGTAGACTAAGTACACATTAGAGTTGTGGATCTGTCACGTGGGCCACAAGGTGAGGTGAATCTGACTTAAGGTGGAAAGCTGGGTCTCATCTCTCCTTGCTTACACTCTGTAACAATTTGCCAATGCTTCTCTCCTCCCTCAAACATTTGTAGCTAGATTTTCACAGAGGCCTAATGTGAAACAATCATACCTGCCCTCTTGGGATGAGTTCTGGCTCCAGATTGGCCCCCATGCCCTCCACTTCTTCCAGCCTCAGGCATTTTCTATAACAACTTGGGGCCTGCCAGCAACCCTGAACCTCCCAAGAGGAAAGGCAGCTGCCTGCACTGGTAGAATTCTGACCCTCAGGCAACTTTCCTCTCTGCTCTCTCTCTCACCCACTTTCTGTCCCATGGCTGCCTCCTGTCACCCAGATGGCAATCCCAGGCCTCTTCTCTTTGGAGCTACAGGGTTCTTAAGGAATCTGGGAGTCCAGAAAGCTCAAGGTTTCACAAAAATAGAATTCTCATAGAAAACTCAAGAATCTCTCAAAAGAAATCCTTTTTTAAGAAATCCTTGCTGAACTTCTGATTATCTTCAGAAGGAGCACTTGGAGGAAAATGCATGTGTGTGTAAGTATATGTATACATATATATTCCCCCATAATGATAGAACTCGAGAACTGGGAGGGATTTTCAAGATCAGCTAATCCAATCCCCCCCTCCTTTTTTTTTTTTTTTTTTACAGATAGGTAGATTTAGGTTCAGGAAAAGATATTGGTCTAAGTTCTAATAACTAAGGCAGGGACAGTGGCACTTCAGTTTGTGCTATGAGGAAAATACAAAGAAAAAAAAGAAACAGTATTTCCCTCTTCTGCATGATGGGTTGCCATTATGCTCAGGTCACTGAGCCAACAGAATGTCCTAGTCCTTTGGGACACATGCTCCTGCTCTAAGATTCCATCTGTCATCTTGTTAGATTGTCCATCTCTTTAAGCATGCAAGCCAACTGCTTCAATCTGCTTCTATTTCCTAGTTATGGGGGCAGAACATGCTATAGTGGTTTAAGGTAAGGACTCTGCAGTCAGACTGAGTTCAAATTTTGCCTCTACTACAAAGTGTTTGTGAAACTTGTCCAAGTTATTAAAACTTGGTGCTTTAAACAATGTGTTATTAAGGTCCATTGCACAGTATTTTCTTTGTACAAAGGAATTTAGATAAATTTGATGCTTCAAAAACAATGGCAGTTGTGAGAATGGCAAGGAATGCTTTAAGAAGAGCACTTGTCTAGCCAGCTAACCACAAATAGGGAAGATCAATTTAGTTTAGTTGTTTTTGAGGACACAGATCCTTTAGTATTGGAAGAGATATCAGAGGTTTGGCTCTTTAACCATGCCTGGCTCTCTCCCATTAAATTCCTCAAATATAATCATGTATCCTTTTCTTCCAGCAAGGCCTGGTTTACTATTTTAGAAGGCAGCCCCTTCTAAATTGGCCTACCAATTAAAATTAGGTAGGCCAATTTTAATTGTTTAAAAGGCCTTCCTAATATCTAGCTACAGTCTCTCTTGTTTTCTTTGGGCAAATATCTTCTATAGGCTTTGTTCTTATCTGTCCCATCAGGCTCTTATGAGGATAAGATAAGAGATATGAAAGTGCCTTGAAAAGTAGAAAGTGATTCACTTTTAAGGCATTATTTTTTTAAGGTAATAAATATATAAAACAAAGCTTTTTTGATACAGTTATTCAATTGACAGAAAGAAAATATCAAAGATACTGTGTCTTGATTTCAGTTATGAGTACCCTGTAGCTAGCACAGACTTGTGGTCTGGCTAATCTTAGAGCTGGTGTAATCATAACTGGTTTGTATTAATTTTCTATTGTGATATGAGAAATTACCACACATTAAGTGTCTTAAAATAACTCTCATTTATAATCTTATTTCTATAGATCAGAAGTCCAGGTGGCTCCTGTAGTGAGGGTCTCACAAGGCCAAAATCAAAGTATCAGTTGGCTGGACTTTTATCTGTATACTCTGGGGAGAATCTGTTTCCAAGTTCATTTGAGTTCTTGGATGAATTAATTTCCTATCAGATGTAGGACGACTAAGATCCTCATTAGTTGCTGTAGGCCAAAGAGATCTCTCAGCTCCTAGAGGCTATTCTATCATCCTTGAATATGGCTCCCTCCATCTTCAAAATAAGGAATGACATGTCAAATTCTTCTCATGCTACAAATCTCTCTGTCTTCCCTTCTGCCTTCAGGCAGCAGAAAGCTCTGCTTTTAAGGGCTCACATGATTATATTGGTTCCACCTGAATAATTTTCCTTTTGCCATAAAGCAAAATATAACCATGGGAATGAAATCACCATATTTGTCACTCAAACTCAAAGA
The DNA here is from genome assembly GCF_000325575.1 of Pteropus alecto. NCBI lineage: Eukaryota > Metazoa > Chordata > Mammalia > Chiroptera > Pteropodidae > Pteropus > Pteropus alecto. The sequence continues at coordinate 6,834,478 of NW_006442497.1, read as the reverse complement.
GGAGAAGATTATAAAAGGAAAAAGATCACTGGGGATTATTCAATAATCATAGCTGAGGAATGAACATGGATGCAACAATATCTAACTGGAGGGAGGTCTTTAGTGTCATCACCAGGACTCAGGTCCTTGAATTTCAATATTTTTATCGACAATTTGAATTAAGAAATAATTGATTAGATAGAAGATAAACCAAAAGTCTAAATAAGTTTAACAATTGAAAATGATGGGGTGGACTCAACAAAGTGAAATTTAAGAGAGACGAATGCAAATTAATCTTCCAAGCACTTGCGCATATACAGAATGGGGGAGATATGGTTAGATGGTAGTTCACAGGAAAAAGACCCAGGGCTTTTAATGGGTTCCAAGCTCAACATATAAAGCAGCATTCATAGAAGAATGTCCTCAGCATCAACCTAAAACAAATCTGTCCCTTTTACAACATTTTAATGTTTATGTTTTGAAAATTATCTGTCCTCAGCATAAATGATATGGGCCATCACTTGCAAAATTCTTAATCATTTTAGTAAACCTAGTTAAGTCTTTTCTTTCCTCCTTTCTTTGAAGAAGGAACTTCTCCCTCAAACTTTGATAATTACCATGAAAGTGGTGACTCAGAACCTCTGGCTACCGATAAGGATCTTTGAAACTCATCATTCTTTATGGCCCTTTTTAAGGCAGGAATGGCTTTAGGCCAAAACAGGGCCCTTAAAGTCCTGGAAGAGAGGGAACCTTTAACCCAAGTTTTTTTCTTTGTTTTACAAAATACATTAATCAAGCCTGATTTCCTTTACCCACTTGATAGACAAATCAGTAACAGAAATGTAGCTCGATATATGATTCAAGTAACAGGTTTGTATCTTTTTCCTTATCTAGGGACTGAGGCGGCACTTTGACAGGAAACTCAAGACCTCATCCTAAGGCAGAGAGCATAAGAGCATCATGAATAAGCAGATATAGAAGAAGAGACCTTCCATCTCTCAACATCTACACTAATAAAAGAGGTTAATGGCTCTCAGAAAAAGTGTTAGTCAGGAATGCTAGATAGAGGGTTTCGGGTCCATCTTAAAAGATGCTGAGGTCATCCTATTCTAGAAAGGGTCTGCCCTAGTCTGCCCACAATTAGGCAAGCCAGAAGGCATTTTTGGGCTAAAAGTAACTCATACAAGGGAACAAGTGAGCAGAAAATTGGGTACTAGTTTCAGCCAGTCACGCACACTTGTGCAATGAAGACCCCCAAAGACCTTCAATTCACCTGAGCCTCATTATGCCATCATTATAATATAATGCATATGCCTGGAAGTTCATTAATATCATTATAACGGACTGAATTCTGGGAACAAACATGTGGAGAAAGCAAATGATGAATCATTGAATCCTGTCAATCTTAGCTATCAATCAAGAAAGCCCATTCCTCTATGAAAAGTAACCACCCACAGAAAATAGGGATAAAAAACCCAAAGGTTTTGTTACCAGGCCCTTTGAGCCACTCTTCTCTTGCTCAGGCCCGCTTCCATGTCTGGAAGTTTACTATCACTTCTAATAAAGCTATTCTTTTCTGCTGTATTTTGGTGTCTGCTCAATTCTTTAAGACATCAAGAACCTGGACAACACACCGAGAGGAGATCTTCACTCTCTGGTAACATAAATGCCCCCAATTCTAAGACTTATTCTTTATGTTATTTGATTATGAGAGCCTTCATCATCAAGTGTTCATCTTTCTCTTTGCCTATACTAACTGGTAAATGTTTTTCTCAAAATGTGATAGAAATAACTGAGAGTAATGACTGATCATTGTTCTCTCCAGCAAAAGTAACAGCACATTTAGAAACTAAACTTGAGTAGTTGTAATTATGCTTCATATTATGTGTGTGTCTCAAATATAATTAGAAATTCCAGAAGTGACAGAAAACTCAAGAGAATCAAGAGTGAAATTCTTAGAATTGTTAATATAGGGCAGTAGACAGCAGAATAGAAGATATATTCATAAAAATCAATTTTCTCCAATATATACAAGTGAAAAGAAAATTAAAGACATAGTGAAATTAAGCAAAGATTTCTTAGCTACATCAAAAGCACAATCCAGAAAAGAAAAAAATTAACAAACTGGACCTCGCCAAAGTTTTAAACTTTGCACTTCAAAAGACGCCATTAAGAAAATAAAAAGATAACCAATATATTGGGATAAAATATTTGCAAAGACATATGCGATATATCCGGAATGTGCAAATAATTCTTACAGCTCAATATTAATAAAAGCAGGCAAATTAAATAGGTAAAATATATGAACAGAGAGTATGCCAAAGAAGATATACAAATAGCTAATGAGCACATGAAAAGATGTTTAGTATCTTTATTAGGGAAGAGCAAAAATTAAAATCGAAGTGAAATATTACTTCGCACCTACTAGAATAGCTATAATATATAAGACAGACAATAATAAATTTTGTCAAAAATGTGGATAAACAGGAACCCTCTTGCATTGCTGGTGGGGTTGTAAAATAATCCAGCCACTTTGGAAAACTGTTTGGCAGTTTCTTGTAAAGTTAAACATTCACTGCCATTCCACCCAACAATTCCCCTCCTAGGTATCCACTCAAGAGAAATGAAAACATATGTCTACAGAAAGGCTTGCATGCAAATTTCAAAGCAACATTATTTATAATAGCCCCAAACTGGAAATAAGCTAAGTGTCCTTCAACTGGTGACTAGATAGACAAAATATGTCATGTTTGTGAAGAGGGATATTATTCAAAAATAAAAAGAAACTACTGACACATGCTCTATCATGGATGAACTACCAAAAGATTATGCTAAATTAAAGAAAGCCAGACACAAGAGACCACACGCTGTATGGTTCCACTTATAAGAAATGTCCAGAATAGGCAAATTTATAGAAACAGAGAATGGAGTAGTGGTTGTCTGGGGCTGGGGTGAGATGAAAATTAACTATAAACGTACATGAGGGATCTTAGTGAGAGGGATGAAAGTGTTGTAAAATGTATTTATGGTGATGGTTACATCACTAATTAAAATTACTAAAAATCATCGAAATTGTATACTTGGAATGGGTAAAATTTTTGATATGTAAAACAAACCTCAATAAAGTTATTTAATCTATCTATCTATCTATCTATCTATCTATCTATCTATCTATCTATCTATCATCTATCTATCATCTATCTATAGATGTAGACCTATCTATATAGATAGGGAACAATCTTAAATAGCAACCAAAATTTTTAGAAGACCTAGAGATAACAATAAAAAATACTCAAAACCTATAAAAATATACTCAAACTTTTCTGAGAAACATAATTAAAGATATAAATAAGCAGAAATATATCACATTCAATAAAGATGGCTATTATTTCAAAATTAATTTTAAGGTATTAAGTCTCACCAATCAAAACTCTAATCATTTATATTTTGGAACTTGACAAAATGATTAAAGCTCATTTGAAAGAAGAAATAGAAGAGCTAAACAAAAAATAGATAATGAAGATACATGATAGACTTTTATTATAAAAATATTATAATTCATGATAAGCTGCAATCCTTAAATTGTATGGCATATAGATGGATTGACATACTGATGAAACAGAATAGATACTCTGAGGTAGTTTGATAGATTCAGAACTTTGAATGGGGCCCACTGGTTACTTAGAAATAAATGAAAAAAATTATACACTCCTTGAGATAGTTTCTGTGGGTTTTCCTTGCCCAGGATTCCACACTTTGGAAACTCATTCTTCTCTACATCATGTATTCTGATGGGGCTGTCAATCAAAATGTTTCCTACCTTCTCAGGGGTGGGAACAAGGCTTACGCTGAGTAAAATACTCTATCTCATAATAAAATATAGGTTAATATTAAACTGATCTTGAAATGGGCAGGAACCTTCTAAGCATAAAAGTAATAAAATGGGCAATGACAGTAGCAATTCACAGGGAGGAAAATCTAACAGTCAATAGACACATAAAATCCTCAGGCTTGTGAGCTATTAAGGACATCCAAATTCAAATGAGACACCAGTTTGACTTATAAAATTAATAACATTTTATATAATACTTAATGCTGGTGAGGATATTTTGAGATGAACACTCAAACTGCTAGTGAGAGTGAGAGCAAAATGTTTATAAATAAGAGAGCAAAATATTTTTAAAGAATAATTTGAAAATATGTATCACCTAATTATCCTGTTTCTTGGAATCTCTCCTGGGGAAATAATGAGAAATACAGTAAAAATTTATATGTAAGCAAGTTTATGGCAGCTTTATTTTTAATAGTAAAAGCTTAGATATAACTTAAATATTCCATATGTTACATAAATTATGGGATATGTATAAATATGTATAATAATTTTATTATTAGAGTGTTTTAGATTAATATGTTGGGAATAAGCACATGATGTAATGCTAGGTAAAAAAGCAATCTGTGACATTTTATACAGCACATGATTGTAATTTTATTTTTCAAAATATACATGTAGAAGGAAACAGACTAAATATTAACAATGGTTATTTCTGAGTGATTTTCATATTATTTGTTTACAGATTACTTAATTTTCCAATAAAAATATAGATAAAAACTTTTTAAAAAAGTGTATGACTTTTGCTTGTGTCATTGTTCAGCAAATCACATTCAAAGACTCTTGCGTCAATTATATCTCACCTACTTGCAGTAGTTCATGAGAAATTAAGAGGTACTTAAAACTGATAAGCAATTGATTAAAACATAACTTAGCACAGGGCTGAAAGGGGCATTTGTGTGAAGGTGAGGGAAGGGAGTAAAGGGGGAGATCATCCAAAGGTTAAGAAACAACTTATGAGAATTGCTTTTGTTCAGCCTGAAAAAGCATTTCCATTTAGTTCTTCAGTTCAGCATTGTGCCAAAGTCCTGTGACAATGGCTGAGCCATTGTACCTACTTATATATTCAAGTCTCATCCAGGCAGTGGGAAATTCCAAAGAAATAGGCATAATTAGTTGGATGTGCTGTAATGAGAGTGTGCTTTTAATGAGTGTGCAAAGGTTGTACGGATCAATTGTCCATTCGATTAATTTCTCTGGCAGGAGAGAATTAAATGTACTTAAGCTACAAACCAGCAAAAGCTGAATGCTCTTTAAAATGTGATTTTCTATGTTAAGGACAGTTTTTTTTCTGGGCAAAACATTTCTTTAGATAATAATGGAAGTCAATGAGAAAATGGAATTTGCCATATAAATATTCACAACATACTAGTCAGAAAAGCATCTAATGTGCAAAACAAGGTCAAGGTCTATATAGTATTCACCATTATTTGTAGCCAACCTTCCTTTCAAACTCTTATTTGCATCATTTCATAGAAGAGGTGATAAATTCCTATTTTAGAAATAATTCCTTGTCAAAACTTTACCCTTTCTTTCTATAAGACATTCAACATTAGTGTACTAGAACTTCTAAATTCAAAAGAGGTAATTATCTTCTTCAACTCCTTGGCAGCTGTGAAGCCCCAGGAAAAAGAAGAGTCTTGTACTTATTATCACTTTGAATGATAACGTCTGATATGTCAGTGGAAAGGAAGGAAATATTCTGAATGGTATGGAGAAGTGGGACACATATTGAAAGTCTCAGAAATTGCTTCACTGCATTCACTCAAGGAGTATTTCTTGAATGCCTATTATGCGCCAGACATGGTGTTGGGTCCTGGGGGTAGAGCAGTGAGCAATGGATGCCAGTGTTATCACAGAATATATACTCTAGCAGAAAAAACGGACATTAATCAAATTGCTCAAATATATAGTAACTTCATTATTTACTTCTAAGTGATATAAATTCCAAAACTATTAGCTCATATTCCAAGGTAGGCAGAAAAAATCACTGCAAAAGAGATTTTTTTTTTCCTGTTTAGAGTAAGTGTTTTGCTGAGAATCTCTATAAAGACAAAGACACATGAGAGGGTCCATCTGAATGAAGCTTGAGGTGGGAAACCTTTTCCTTTAACCCACACTGAATAATTCCCTCCAAATGATTGAATCCAAGTAAAGGCCAATAAAACCCTTAAGATGCCAAGAGCCCGAGATCTGCTTGCTGCCTTCATTGTCCCAGCTATAGAATAATGTTTCTCCCTCTGAACGAACATTATCTGCCTTTTGTCCAAAGATGGGGGAGGGAAGAGGATCAGTCCTCAGCTAAGAGCAGAAGACAGATTAGAAGACAGAGCATCAAATAAGGAAATATTTCTCATATAACCTTATTCCCCTGTCTCCTTCTTCTTCAGAAGCAGAGGCACGGACGGAGTTCTGTGTAGATCCCTTCTCTGACTCAACCTCCCCTTCTTGATTCTGTCTATTCTTATTCTTCAATATTCAAACACCATTCATTCATTTGACAAATATTAATTCAACATCTAGGGCTGGTGACATAGCAAACAAGACAGATAAAGGTCCCTGATCACAAAGAGTTTAAGAAAATGCAGCCAATGAGCAAGCAAGGTATTTCAGAATATGGGAAATGTTAGGAGAAAGATAGGCAGAGATATACATCAGAGTTATTGCTGCGGGGGGCGGGGGTGGCGGGAGAATGTCTTTTAGAAAGAGTGGTCATGGAAGGTCTCTTCAGAACTGAGAGTAGAACCAAAGGGTAGAAAGCTGACAGTGGAACAGAGAACATGAAGAACATATCCAGGCAGAGGGAACTAAGTGTATAAAAGGCTTTAAGTTGGAATGAACTTAAAAGGATTAAGGAAGAGAAAGGAGGTCAGTGTGGCTGGAGTGCTGGGAGTGAGGTATCAGGGCGGTTTGTAGGAATTACTAGGTCCCATGAGGAATTCAGATTTTAGTCTAAGCGACTGGAGATAGTGACGCGACTCTCTCTAGGCTTCCACAAAAAAGTAAGGCGAAGTGGTTTGAGTGGGACTCTGGGTAGAAGATCTTTCTAGAAGAGGCAGAGAAATGAATTTAAGAAATGAAAAGCATGGGTGTATATGAACCATGAGGTCTTACTTCATGGATGATGTTTGGATTTTCCACTACTCTGGATTTTCCTCATCCCTATTCATTCCATGAGTACAGTGATTACAATTCAACTAAACATATCAGAATTTAACCATAATACATGTGATAACATTTAAATTAAGCAGAGAGAAAATTAAGTCAAAGGTGACACAGATTCTATTTGTGCATTTGGCACTTCAAAACTTATGACAACCTCTTTATTACCTACAAGTGTGAATTGTATTTAAGGTGAATCAGTCATTTAAATATACAACTCTTTTTGGGGAAGAAGAGATTTAGTGTTTGATGGAATTATAAGAGAAGGGCACCAGCTCTTAGTTGAATTTACAGAAATTTCGGAAGAGTTAAAATATAATTTCTCACATGGGCCATAACCTTCTCCCTCTGTCTTTTCTCTCTTTTGCCCATGTTCTACTGTCAAATAAATCTTCATAAAATACAGTTTCTGTTGTTTTACTCCTCTGATGAAAATTTTTCAATAGTTTATCACTCCTTACCAGATAAAGAATATATTCTTCATTCTTTATAGTCTGATTCTAAGCTATTTTTGCAGTCTTATGAACAACTACCTCCCCCAAGACTACTTCCTATTCCAGGAATTTTCCGGAGTTTTCCAATTTTCTTGACTGCCCACAAGAATGCTATTTCCAGAATGCACATTAGTAGTTCTTTAATTTGAGGGGATCATAGATCACTTTAATAATTGATAAATACTATAGAGCTCCTTAATAGAAAAAGTGACACGTGCACAGATTTTTGTACAATTTCATGGATACCTTGACAGCCATTCTATAACCTTCTGAAATCCTACTAGAATCCTGCACATCCTTCAAGGTTCACATCAGATACCAGCTCTTCCTTGAAGGTTACCAGTCCTCTTCTTCCCACAGTGAGTGGGGCCCTCTGTGCTCAGAGGGCTTACACTGTTAAGTTACTTGCTTGAAAATTTGTAGCATATGGCTTTGAGTCCTGTTTGATATTATGACAGAGGTGGGCATTGCATTTTTTCCTTGTGCTATTTAAATTTTTATCTACGTATGTCTTATTTCCCTTACTAAAATTGGAATTTTAGATATTCCCAATGATTAGTTCAGTGTCTGGCATGAATTCATTTATAAATGAATTAATATGAATGGCAGTGAATATAGTTCTCTAAAAAATTGTAAGCTCCTTAACAATAGGAAGTACCTTGCTTTTATCTTTCTATTCCCAGAGTGAGAGGTACTGAATAAATGTCCCAATTGATTGATAAGAAAATAGTAATAGAGATCATTTACTGAACCCTTATACACCAAACTCCTTAAAAGCATTGCTATCTCTTATTATACAAAACTCATGTGAGGTGTGAGTTACTACATCCATTTCACAGATGAGGAAACCAAGAATTACATGAAGTTTTTCGTGGTCAAATACCTGGTATATGTTAAAGCTGTTGTTAAAATGAAGATGTATATGACTGCCTAATGTTTCCTCAAAAAATCACATCTCATTGATTTGCTCTGTTTTTTTTTTTGTTGTTGTTGTTTGGTTTTTGTTTTTCTCTGAGAAGTACTCTTCCCTATATCCTTTTATTTTACATATATTAAGTTAGGCCCTTCCCCTGCAGCTCTGTGGAAAAATAGCAAGTGACAGTGGCCTCGATCCTAGATGGCCATTGGATAGCTTGAGCCATATAGCAATAAGATTCTCTGTTAATGGCAGATGCTAGCACTCACCTGTCCGTCAAAGGCGTGATCACCAGGCGAGGTGTATTTCCCAGGTACTCATAGGAATATAGAAACTGGGCATCACAGATATCGGCAAAGCAGTGTTTGGCCTCATCATCCCAACGGTGCCGCAGCTGAGACAGCCAGAGGAAGGCCTGGGCATTGTCTACCTAAAGAGAAAGTGGCAGAGTAGGTAGGTAAAACACAGTATTCACAGGTAGCAGGTGGCCCTTTGGCCACAGGACACACAGGACTCTAGATGACTTGGATATCGTCTACCAGCCAAGGGGCAGCACACTGTACCTACCATAGCACAGAAAGCATGAACTTCTCTGATTATACTGTTCTTTGGGGCATTTTTAAAGGCCAGAACAGCCACCATGCTCCTCTTCCAGCTCTCTGGCTAGTACAGAGTCCGGGGTCTCCATGTTTTGACCGTATGTGAGCTTCTTCCTAACCCCAATATTCATGGTGTAGCTGCTCACAAAGAGGGATACTCCTGAATATTTGGGACTCACCTTCTGAGCAATCATCTTGGCCACCACATCCCGGGCATGCACATCGATAGTGCATATGGTCATGATCTTCTGCCGGTCCCCTTTGGAGAGCTGGCCAATCAGCATGGTGATGAGGGTTTTGAGCTGGGCTACTTGCTTTTTGTAATAGTCCTTCATGGCATTCTCATAGCCTTCCTCTAGCCTGGCAAATGCAATGCCCACCTCCGTGGTCCACCAGATCTGAGTGCAAGTCAGGGCCACCTGTGGCAAAAGAGTTGCTTCGTTACTAGGACTATCTCCTAAGCCAGCCAACTCATCACACAGAAAGGGCTCAGACTGTAAGGAACATAAGCCCTTTCACTCCCTCTTCCATCATGGACTAAGTGAGCACCATACCTGGAAATCCTTGGCCATGTGAAGCGGTTACAACACAGTGGGGAAAGCACTTTCCGCTCTTGAAAAATGTATCATTTGGTTGAGAACAACCTAAGACTTACTCTGGTCAATGTTGTGGCTTTTAAAAACTGCTACACTGATTGTTCCTTTTTGCAGCATCTTTCCTGGACTTAGGAGGATAGCGATATGTTTATTGACCATCTCAACAACACTCAGTCTTTGCTGTGTTCTGGAAACTCTTATGGTCTGAATATTCTAGTTCAGTGAGTCATTGCTGATCATTTGTGGCAATTTTTGCTTGTCTATAATACTTTCGCTATGTTTTTTATTTCTTAAAACCTATACAACTTTGAAAGACCTACTCTTGAAGTTCAAGGTGGATTATACCGAAATCCAATGTAGTAATATGATTTGCATTTTTCAGAGATTCAAAATAAATCAAATAAGAGAAACAACAAAAAGTGCACAATTTTGATTATTCATGGTGGAGAATTTAGAAACACACTGATGATCTGTAGAGTCATTCGGTTTGGGGGATACTGCTCTAGATGGTATTTGTCACAATAGTAGGTGGTGGCAAATTTTCTTGTCTCAAATTCTGGTTCAGGTAAATAAGGGATCCTGCTGGGAATTATTTCTTTTGTAAAAGAGAGAATTTTATTTTCGTAAAAAGTACCATTCTTTAATTTATCTGTTTTTGACTTCGGATTTAGACATATTGGATTTTTGTTAAAGAAGTTCCTCCTGCATTGTTTGGATGGTGTGAATGTGATGTGCCAACTGTACTGTTAAAAAAATACCTTTTCCTGCTGCAGTACTAACATACCTCTTTTCTTCTCACTGTCTGTCTACACTTGCTGTCAACACCTTATTCTCATTTCTCAACCCCATGCAATGTAGCCTCTTCTCTATTACTCCACTGAAATGGTCTTACCAAGTTCACAGACATTCCTTAGTCTCTTTATTTTGCTTGATCTCTTAGAAGTACGTGGTATATCCACATCTCACTGCTATCAACAGTTTCTTTTTTTGTTTTCCATTATTACTATTTCCTGGTTTTCCTTCTATCTAAAAAGGTATTATTTCTCATTCTGGTTTACTGGCTCCTACTTGCCTACTCAGCCTCTGTATGATGCTCAAGAGTTTGTTCCATACCCTCATCTAAATCTACTTATCTTCCAAGAGCAATCTTATTTACTCCTATGAATGCAATTACCACCAAATATCTGCAACCCCCCAAAATACCAACACTAGTATTATGCTACCAACAATGGAGGAGTGGTATATTGCAGCCAGAGACATTTAAAAAATTCTCATTAGTTCTCCCCTCTCTCTTATTACCCTTCTGATAACCCTCTTAAAGATTTAGACGTGATTTAGAATCATGTCAGACTCCCTAAAGTGGTCTATAAGAACTGACTTCAATTTTCCTCTCCAGAATTTATCTGTTGCCTCTTGCTCCTTCTTCCCCTTACTCTTGCTTTAACCACATTCAGCTCCTCTCAGTTCTTCAAACACATTATGCTCACCCATGCTCTTCCTCGTGCTTGATTGCTCTTTCTCTTCATCTTTAACTTGTTAAGTCCTTTTTCAAATCTCAGCTTAATTATCATATCTTCAGGGGACTAGTCCCTAGACCCTACTACTGAGCTATATGATCCCAGAGTAGTACCCTGGGCCTCTTTTATTATCATATCAGATCCTATTCATAAGTGGCTGAATTTCACACCAGTCTGTATACTTTAGCAAGGCCGGTTTATTGTTTTGTTCCCAGCTGGTGTGTCCTGTACTCAGCAAAGAGCTTGGCATAGAGTAGGCTGAGTCGACAAGTTGAACTGTTTACATTTTCTTCCTACTGACGCCAAAGAGGGTAAAAATGGACAATCCCTTCTTTCTCCAAGATTATGGTTAAATTAGGTGACGGCTGACAATTCTCTTGCTCCCTCTTGCTGACCCCTGACAGATCAGTGAAGAAAATAGAGAGTTTAATGTCTGATAGTCCCTAAGGCTTGAAGGAGGTCACCGAGGGAGAGAGCCTAGAGGAGGATGGGGGCCCACAAAAGTCTTGGTTAGGGGAATACCTGAGCTGGATAGTCAAAAAGCCACTGTTCCCTTGGCTTTTCTTCATAGGCAGTTACACCTTCTGTCATCTCATGCCTCACAGTGGCCTTCATATGAGCAAGCACATGGTTCAACCATATCTCTACCTGAAAGAAGAACCCTACATTAGACACCGGGTTCCTAAGATGTGATCAGTAATACGTCTTCTTCCACTCAGCCTGAGGGTGTGAAGAAAATGGAGCCCAGGCATGATGTACAACTTCGAATGGCTGCCAGAGGCACAGGAGATATTTTGTTTGTGTAACTCAGGACAGTGATATGTGAGAACCAGGTTCACTTAACAATAGGTGATATGTTCCTTTGGAACATGCAGGACAGTAGCAGATTAAGATGTTTGGGGATAGGGGTGGGTACTGCCATCTAGAGTTCATACAAGGAAATCCTTATCTGAGTTGAGTTAGGTGTAAATAAGTCAGTGGATTTTCATGACCTTCTCCATACTGAGTATGGAGATGTAAGCCAGGATTATACTTTTTAACTAAATGCTTTCTGGATCTACAAAAAAGAACATTCTGAATCAAACCCTAGGGTCTCTATCATAAAACTGAGAATATCTGATTATTTCTGATACTAGAATTGCTTTCCAAGATACATGTGGATTAAGGTGGAACTCTATAAAACAGTGGTTTCAACCTTTTTGCCACCAGGTACTGGTGCTCCAATGAGAATCTAATGCCTGATGATCTGAGGTGGAGCAGAGGTGGTGATGCTAGCGCTGAAGAGTGGCTGCAAATACAGACAAAGCTTCGATCGCCCGCCATTCACCTCCTGCTGTGCAGCCTAGTTCCTAACAGGCCATGGACCAGTACCAGTCTGCGGGCCAGGGGTTGGAGACCCCTGTTATAAAAGATATTTTCTCCAAGTGTTACTTCAGACTGGATTAGAACCCCCAGGGATAATGTTTTGTTGGATCATCTAAGATAATAAAGTACTTATACCTTACTGGTAATGGTGAAGGATGGGAAGGAGTTTAAAGGAGAGAATCGTTGCATGTTTCTTGAATTGTACACTGGATATTTGGCGGTAGTAGTTCTAGGAACCTGGTGGTAGTTGGCTCTCCAAGGGGTAGTAGGACTGTGGGAGAAAGTAACTCTGAGGTGTATTTGTAAAGAGAAGTGACATCTCAGGAAAACGATTAACCTTAAAGGGTATTTTCTCACAGGGAAAATGTCAATATTCCTGATTACCCTGTGGGATGCTCCAGGGGTTATCATGTTAAAGTCTCTTCGTGCTGCTAATCATTTAAAAAATCCTTTTCTCATTGACTCAGGGAGTTGTTTATGTGCATTTTATTCCTCTCTGCACAGGTCTTTTGTTAATGAAGATACATAAATATTGACACATGACCTTCCCAGAAAGAGGAAAACAAGCACTATAAGCTGTGCCAATGTCATTTCAGGTCAAGGGAAGCTGGCAGTCTCAGGGCACAGACAACAGTTCTGGCCCAAGGTCAAAAACACCATCCTGAAGGTTGATGCTGACTATACTTAGATGTATATATTTGAGAGAGAAAGGCATAAAGAGGAGAAAGGACTTCTACATTACCTGCCCACTACAGTCACAGGGCTCACTGAAGGCCACATACTCTTCTTCCTTGCTGTACATGCCAAGACTTATCTTGGTTGGTTTCTCACTGGCATCCAGCTGGAACTGCATCTTGGCCATATTATCAAAAAGTTTGGAAAGGTGGCGTTGAACCTATGAGGGAAACATGCCAAAGGGTTGGAGAATGTTTTCAGGAAGTTACTTATTAGTATTATTTAAAGGTCTACCATGTGACAACTATTAGTGTGTTGGGTACGAAAATTTAGATGGAAGCTTGTGGGAATGATGGTGATTTGAGCATGGGAACCAACAGAATTAAGTAGAAGTGGCCAAAGGAATGTAATACTCGTGGGAATTATGCATTGGCTATAAACTAATGAAGCCACCAAAGTTTAATTAATTTCTGCTCAATCTACTATGGATGGGAACAGATTGGAGAAAAAAAATAATGGTTAATTCATAAACCCTCTTCCTAAGAAACTACTACTATGCAGCAGAAGAGAGGCCCAACGGTAATCTGTAGAAGAACACTAACACGCCTGAATCTGGAGGGTCAAGCAAAGTGGTGACAGTGGCCTGTGGAAGAAGTTACCCAGTTGTTGGATGTGCTTTGGTGCAGCAGACTAACATCTGAAGGATCCAAATCAAGGACAGGCATGCTCACCCAAAGCAGAAAGCCTAGTTGTGCCAGGCTTTTCCCCAGCATGTTGTCTTATGATACAGAAACCATTCACAGGGATGCCTTGGGCAGAATCTCTAGAAAGGATGCTGAACAGAGCCACACTGTGGTCCTGAGGTGAAGGAAATGGCAGGCTGAAGAAGAAACAATAAACAGAAAACTGCCCTCTGCTAAAGGTTTTTGAAATATAAGGTCCTTTGGGCTGCTAGTACTCTGAGTGTAGTCTTAAATTTACGAACACCTTTTTATCTTATGAGATCAGATGAAAAATTTTGAGTATTTAGGTAAATTGTGAAAGTTTTCAAGATCTCACTTACGGTGACTTGGGAGAAATATCTTGATGAGATGGACTTTTTATATTATTATTATTCAAGAACAAACAATAGATTAAATAAGGAATATGGGACCTATGAAATTATCCTGTAATTTAAAAGATGAAGAAACCAGGATTCAATATATATAAAAATGTATATAATATATATGTTTATTATATATTATATACAATATATATTTATACATATAAAACTTTAATGAAGGAAAGAGCATTATGAAAAAACATAACCTTAAATTGTTTTCAATTAATGAAAGAAACATGAACTCTATAAAATATGAGGTGAAGGTGAGTTGGTAGAGGTAGAAAAATAAGATAAGAAAATCAACAAATGACTGCACAGTTTGTAAAACTACTAGCAATGTTGAAGGACTGATTAACACAAGCAAATTAAATAGATTGGGTAAAATTGAGAAACTATTGCAGAATGCCAAGGAAGAGGACTAAGAGATAAAAATAAGTATGACTATATGAAGGTAATATTTACATATATATGTATATATATATATAAAATGAAGAAATTAGAATCTCGACTTACAGGAATATGATAAACCTGAAGGAAAATTTATCCAGATTGATGAAATAGAAATTTTAAAAGCTTACTGAAAGAAACCTTTTTCAAGATAATAGAACTCTTGGTTTTCAGATAAAACCTCTCATGTGTTGGAAAAATTAATAAAATAAGTGAACTTACACAAACCTTCTAAAATTAAAATTTAATTTATATTTTGATGATCCAGAGAGAAAAAAATTAAGCTACCTAAAAAGGTTAAAAAAATCAGGCAGGCAGGTCTCAGATGACTTCTCTGTAGCAAGACAGCAGAGCTATGCTTGCAGGAATTTTAAGAGAAATTGCTATGACCCATGAATTCCAAACCCAACCATTCAATCACTCTTGTATGGAAACTAAAGAGGCACAGATATAGAAGAAATTGAGGATTATTCTATCATGCTTCATCTCTGGGGACCGGGGTATCGGGAACCACTTAAAGATTTACTCAAACCATGTGAAATATAAATAAAAATGAATATTTAAGATTGAGTATATCATGTATAAAAGGTATAAAGGTCTGGCAATGATCTTTGACCTCTCCTATACATAGAATTAATGAACATATAGTTACAAAATGCTAATGTGATAAATATTTCAATTCCACTGTGCCTGGGCTACTTTGAAAATACTACAATCTACAGTGAAAAAAAAAAAGGAGGAATTAAACTATTAGGGCTAATCTTTCTTTAGTACTTGCTTCTTATCAACAATCAAAAAACATAATTTCACTAATTTAGGAAGTTAATAACAAAGATAGAAAACTCATGCATGCATACCATCTTTTGGCTCAGTTAGAGAAATTCTCATTCATTGCTGGTGATGATGCAAAAGGATACAACTGCTATAAAGGAAAATATGGCAAATCTAACAAGACCATATGTCGTTTACCCTTTGACTCAGAAATCTTACTTCTAGGAATTTACATGGAATATAAACCTCCAATAATACAAGACCCAAAGTTATGCTGTATTATTTGCAATTGCAAAATATTATAAACAGCCTATGGCCAAACTATAGTGTATTAGTCCATGGAATATGATGCAGATGTAAAAAAATATGAGAGAAATATCTTTGAATTGATATGGAGTGATTTCCAGGATATAAAACTAATTTAAAAAAGAAAAGTATGCTACCTTTTGTGTAAGAAAAGGGAAATAGGACTATGTACACGTACAAATATGAATGTATATCTGCTTATTTTTGCAAATATGAGTATAGGAAAGGTAAACCAAAAACTGATGGAATTGGTGACCTACAGGGGTGTGAAAGGGAGTTGGTGATGACATGGAAAAAATAGGGAAAGTTTTGCATAGTTTGACCTTTAGAATTCTACATATTCAAACAATCAAATAAACAAAGATAGGAAAACCCTTAAAACTAAAATCAAAGAGAACCCAATTATACTTCAGATGAATGACAAAATTACACTGAAGGAGAAAGACAACTCATCCAAGTAACTTCTGAAAATGATATTTTGACTGTATATCCTCAGTCTAAACTATACTAAAAGAACTACAAACAAATCTTGAATTCTTCTTAGGATAAAAAGAGAGGAAAGATAATAGAGCATATAGTAGAGACATCATCCCTTTCTCCTATCAATCATTTTGAGACTCAGACTCTGTGATCTATAGCAGTGGTTCTCAAAGTGTGGTCCCCAGATCAGCAGCATCACTTGGAAAATCCTTAGTAAGGCAAATTCATACTTACTGAATGAGACACTCTGGGGCAGGGCCTAGGAATCTGTATTTCAACCAGACTTCCAGGTGATTCTGACACACTAAGTTTGAGGACCACTGACTATAGCTCCAAATATCAACAGTGCTTCAATTAGTTACTTTAACATTAAAATCTTGTAACACAATAGGCTTCTTCTATTTTAGATGAGGAAAGTTTGTTTCAAAGAACTAATATGCCCAAATTATAGAGCTAATAAGTGGCTCGAACAAGGTCATATAACCTCTAAATTTGGGCTTCTCATGTACACACCCTTTCAACTAAACCACCCGATTATCCAGTTAACACAACTTCCATCTTAACTCCCCTCAGAAGTTTTAGCTATAACTTTTGATGATTATTTACTGGATCTTTTTTCAGAATCAGATCAAAGGCATTCCTTTGAAAGTCCCTCCCAACTTTGTCATCTTCAAAGCTTCTGCAATTCTACTTTACGGAGTCAGAGCCACTGATGGGTTGGAGGGCATCATGAGAAGTAGTAATGGGAATAAAGAAGCTCTGAGGTTAGGGATGATGCTGGTGGCAACATAGGACTGAAATATGCACACTGCTGGAGAGAGGAGGCATAATAGGAAATCCGAAACTCTCTTGCTGAGAGCTCTTCAGTCCTTCTGGATGTTTCCACAAGAATTCCCTCAGCTTACCTGTTGTGGAGCTGTGCCGTTGGAAAGAATATCTAACAGATCAGGAGAGGAGAGAAAGTAAAACCTGGGAAAGGCAAGCCTTTTGGTATCCAGGTACTCCATCAGGGCCTTCTCACACAGGTACAATCTGAGGGCACAGACACAGAACTTCCTAAGTTTGCCTAGACTCATAGGTATATAGATATTACCTAAATGCAAAAAATATAAAATACACTGAAAATATGCAGAAATCAGAGCAAGAAATGCTTAGGAGTATTTGTAAACATACATACATTTCCATCAGAATAAACACCTCTATTGATATCACATAGTACCCAAAATACAAGCAAATCAAGGCACACAGACAGACACATACATACTCACTCATTTCCTTAGGCAGTTAAAAATAAAGTAAGGATCTCAGAGACAGAAAGGGAAAAGGAGATATTGCCTCCTTCCTTACAAAGGGGCCAGAAAGCAGATTATCACCTTCTCTGAATATCTTCTAGTTTTTCATAAAGACCTGATTTGTTGGTGGCTTCTACTACATTTGGAGTTTTCTGGGCATCAAGAGCTAGCTCTTTAAAGTCATTGTCAATGCCTTCAAATCTTTCTGAATCCTGCAAATAAAAATGTGGAAAAAGTTAATTACCACTCCCTACAATTCCAAGAGGCTCTCCTTATATAGCAAGTTATAACAGAAACCTGTTCTCAGGTTGTCCTAGGAATCAAAGGAAATGCCTTTAGCTTAAAATGATAGTTCTCGAACAGTTTGGTTTTAAAACCCTTTCAAGAAAACTATTGGAGTATAAAGAGCCAAAGCTGTATGTAGGTAATATTAAATCTATCAATATATCTTCTATATTAGAAGTTACACAAATTTCAAGTTAAGAAATTTAAAATTTGTTAAATTATTTTAAAAGTAACAATATTAAACTCATTAGTTAACACAATAACATATGTTTATCTAAAATAATTATATTTCCAAAAACAAAATAACTCGGAGAAAAAAGTGACATTCACATATACTTTTTTTTTTTTTTGCAAATCTTTTTCATGCCTGGCTTAGAAGATGTCCAAATTCTCTTCTCTGTTTCTGCAGTCAGTCTGTTGTGATATTACATGTTATGAAGCCTCAGGAAAACCCACTGTATCCTCATTAAAGAATGAGCATTAAAAAGGCAACATGTTAGCATTTTTATTAAGATAGGTTTGACCTTGAGGATCCTGAAAGGGTCTTAGGGATCCCTCAGAGGACCACACTTTGAGAGCTGTTGACATAAAACACATAATTCCTAAGTCGGGTAGTGGATTCAATGTTCTTTCTGGGTCCATCCACAAGTTTATACTATAATCAAAGTAAGTTTTTCCTCAGCAAATGTGATGTCAGAGTTAATTATTATTTCCCCAAACACATACACCCTTACAGTGTTGAAATTACTGAGATAAGAATATATGCAAAGAGCACTTTAGCCTAATACCTGGCACCTGCTAAGAGTTGTGGTATTATTGTTACATAAAAAATATCATAATTATATGTGCTGTGTGAGCTATTTTAATTAACTTTCTGAAGTGGGTATCAGTATTAGTTCTAATTTACATATGAGGAAACCAAGGCCGAGAGAAGTTAAGTAACTTGCCTAAGGTCCCACAGCTGCAAGTGTAAGACTTGGGACTCAGGCCCGCCCCAGTCTGCTGCAGACCTCTCTAACACACACATCTCTTCTAAGAAGGTTTAAAAACAGTGGCCAAGACATGGAAACAACCGAAGTGTCCTATGATAGATGATTGGATAAAGAAGCTGTGGTACATATATATAATGGAATATGAATCAACCATAAGAAGAGATGAAATACAGCCATTTGTGACAACATGGATGGACCTCGAGATAATCATGCTAAACGAAATAAGCCAGACAGAAAAAGCTGAAAATCACATGATATAACTTATATGTGGGATATAAACCTAGAAGCAACAAATGAACAGGACAAACAAACAGAGACTCACAGATATGAACTATAGACTAGTGGTTACCAGAGGATAGGGGATAGGGGAGGATGAGGGAGTTAGATGGGGGAAAGGAGGTCAAATATGGCGGGGTAGGGGGAAGGTGAAGTGGATAAAGGGTATCAAATATATGATAGCTAAAGGAAATTGGACTTCGGGTGGTAAACACACAATAGAATATATAGATGTCAAATTATAATGTACACCTGAAAATTATATAATTGTATTAACCAATGTTACCCCAATAAACTTAATTTTAAAAAAATCAAGAGGGTAGGTGAAAGTAAATTATTATTCTTCAGGGAGATATTTTGCTCCAATTAAAGATGACGAAGTATCAAAGTTATAGAATTATCGAAAATATCTAGCATAATGTTTAAATAAAAAGAGTTGAATATAAAATTCTAATTATACCAAGAACTATTATGCAAAAATATGCATATACATGAATAAAAGTTGGGAAGCATTCATAATAAATGAAAATAGTTACTAGTCAGAATGTAAGATTATGACTAATTTTGTCATGTTTTTAAATTATCTCTATTATTGTATTGCTAATACAAAGAAAATAAATGTAGATTTACATATTTAAATATGAATGTGTTGAAAAGTTAATGATAGTAATTCTTTATTATGTTTAATTGAAAGTTCTCAAATGCTTCCTTTAAAGTATCTACAAAAGCTTCTACCTGTGTCCTCCTTCTAATTAAACCTGCTCTTTTTCAATCACTAGCATTGGAGATAAATAAAATCTATCTTGTTCAATTGGCTTAATTACAATAGTTATAACAAAACTGTTTTCTGTTATTTTCATTCCAAATGTACAACTTTTAATCCGTATTATTACATTAAATATGCTTTTGTGAGATGACCTGAAAAAATTTAATGTTTTAATGGACTGTGCTTTAACTTTTAAGCAAGGCCTAGACATGT
The DNA here is from genome assembly GCF_000325575.1 of Pteropus alecto. Lineage (NCBI taxonomy): Eukaryota > Metazoa > Chordata > Mammalia > Chiroptera > Pteropodidae > Pteropus > Pteropus alecto. The sequence goes on along the minus strand of NW_006442497.1, from coordinate 6,814,356 downwards.
GAAATTTTGGAATCGAACTGATTTGTAAGCAAAGAACTTGCTGTGCTGAAGAGATAAAGTCTGCAAAAATTTTTGTTTTTAAATGAATTAGTCCATTGAGAGGAGGGTAAGTTAATGGCACATTAATTAGGATAAGAAGCAATCAACCACAGGGAAGTAGTAATGAGAACACATATTTTAGAGAAATTTATGTTCACTATTTAGCTGAAGACTGGTATTTAGTATCTGGCACAGGCCAGGGTTTTACAGAATGGCTCACTGCTGAGAAGGAACCTAAACTTGCCTGGAAAGAATGCTCTCTTCTAGTCTACACCTGCACTGTAATTATCTGCAGAGCAGCACATGAGTAGCTCATCCCAAACTACAGTAGTAATATTTTTTATCTCATTTCTTGTATATAGTTTTTGTTAAAAAACAAAAAACAAACAAAAAGGTACTCCTTTCCCACCTATCTACAAACAAACTGGTATGCATTTCACTTTCTCTCTTTTCCTCTGCCTGACATGTAATGGCTTGTAAAGTAATGATTGTTTGGAGATGCCTTTGTGTGAAGCTACAGCAGGCTTGCAGAAAAGGAAAGGTCTAGAGGATACAGGAATAGAGTACTCTTCCCTTGACTCAGGTAAGGGAATAGAGCAGGATTTCCTTAACAGGTACCTGGGGCAGCTGAGCCCGGATATCTTCAGAGCCAATGAATATACTTTCCAGATGAGACCATGTCTGCTGCACATCAAACCAGACAGAGATGACAGCATCAGCTGTGGACAGCTTCTTCTGCCAGCCTGACACTTCCTCTAGGAAAAAAGCTATGTACTTGGACATCATCAGGTTCTGAAGTTGGACTTGGTTATCCTCCAGAACCTCAATGAGGTCCTCATCCAAATGCAGCAGGGGGATGTTTGTCCGTGGGTGGGGCTCATATTGGAATTCCATGCTGGCCCAGGTGGTCTGAAGCTCTTTTAAGGTCTTCTCCATCCCCATCTCCTTCACAGCTTTGTCCACAATGCCTCGGACCTCATCCTCAAAGTGGTGCAGCTGGAGCTGCAGGAGATGTGCTAAGGTGGTGCCCTCATCCATGGTGAAGCTTACACCTGTGGCCTGCATCAGCTGCCTCCAGTGCCGGTCCCGAATGGCTGAATTCTGCAGCTCAGCTACTGCCCTCAAGGAGGTCAGGGTGTTCAACACAGTGCTTTCCAGGCCTATGAATGCATCCCAGGCTCTGACTTCTTTGTCAAGGTTCCGGATGTGCCTGATAAACCGTTTGCACTCCAAGTCCATGGCCTCCACATTGATGTTCCTCCACGTGGTGGTTTCCCAGGCATAGATATTGAAGATCACCATGCTAATTGTGTCCCAGAGCTCCTTCAGCTGACAGACCTCCTTCCTGCACTGCTTCAGCTGCTTGTAGTCAGGAACGTTGACCTCAAACAAGGTTGCAGAATCAGAAATGGAGGCCATGGTGGATTCCATCTGTTGGATCTCAATGTGCTTTGCGTCCAGCATTTGATGAGGGTCAGTGCTATTAAACCTACAAAACACAATGTGTTCTCTTTGTAAGTATAGCACACAAGCACCCATTACCTATCACCAAAGTAATACCAGCTCAAATCTTTAAATGCTAAGTATTTTAGCAAAGAGCAGTGACTGTCACCAAAGCCTGGGAAAAAAAGACATTCAGGGTATGTTGGAATGGAGCGAGCATAAGCAGTTGGAGGAAAAACAATTCAAAAGGAACATCATGCTTGGATTCTTTCTTTACATCCAAAGAGTTAAAAATACTCCTCTCATCTTCCGCTTTCCCCCAATTCCTTCATCCAGGTATAGAGGGAAACATGTATTTATTCAAGCCCATTTTAGACTCTCTTTCCACTTGTTGGCTTCCATACCAGTTGACACGAAAGAGTACTGTCTTGTTACCATAGATGCTGTAGAGTCAAAGCTCCTGCCAGGAGATACTAGTGATAGTTAGTCTTTAAGTGAGAGAACTGGCATTTAGAAATTCAACCCTGACTCAACCTGGCATTGCTCTCTCTAGGGCAGTGGCTCTCAATCTGGCTCCATATTAGAATCTCCTGGATCCTTTAAATGATAATGCTAAGGCTGCTTCCTAGTCCAATTAAATCAGATTCTTTGGGGATGAGACCCAGGCTATGGCATTTTTCAAATTCTCTAGGTGGTTTCAATGTGTCAGGTTGGTGTTCTTATCTATGGTGAAGCTCACATTGATGGTCTGCATCACCTTCGGCAACAGTACCTCTGAGCTTGACAACCACTTGAAGACTGAGCACAAAGCCCTCATGAGGGCCCCATACAGTCACTGTTGCTTTCTTTCACTATGTGCCTCAAGGCAGGCCCTTCATCTTCTTAAGTTTCTCTGCCAAGCTATCCTTGATTCTTCACCCTCTTCTTGTCTGCTCTTTCTACATCCTGCATCAGCCTCTGGTTCTGTATTTGACTCCTATAAGCACTATACCTAGCTTTATAGTTTTAGTTCATGTTTCCTCATCCTCTTCTCTCTGGTGCTTATGGCATGCATCCATTGCTCCTGATGCTCACTAGTCTTAGCTTACTTTATGCTACTACCCCTCCAGACTTGCATTCCTGTTAATGCCTCTCTTCCAACATAAGAACTCTGCATGCAAAGGACTCTATGTGGGCAGATAACATCTCTTTGGTCAGGAGCACCCTGAATTCACATGTTCAGGGAGCCTCTCATCTTTCTCCCCTAACCTCCCTTTACCCTTTCTCTCCAACCTCATTACTCATCTCAGTCTTCCTTGTTTCTATGTGCTTAGAGGGCTAGAATTTGAGTATACCATGACTTAAGAGTGAACATTGTGGTCCTCTAAAATAAAAACAAGGCAACATCAAGGGGAAAGTTGAGAGGAAATGAGTGACTAGAGAATTGGCCATTTCCTCTAATCTAGTGTGTAAGTGTGTGTCGTGTCTGTGTGTCTGTGTGTCTGTGTATGTGCACATGTTGGCTGGTGGTTTGTGAAAAAGAGGGGGAAAGGAAGAGAATGACATACAAACTCTTTTTCTTGAAAAGTCTCTTCTCTTGGTTGTCTTTGGAAAGATGTAACATGACCAATGAAAAGTAATCCTAATTAAAGTCATTTACCTGAACTGCCCACCACTTAAGCCTAATTACCATGCAACACAATAACAGTTATGCATACATTAAATTAGTGTCATATTAACTTTGATGTTTGATTTACCATTAAATTAGTGTCATATTAACTTTGATGCTATGTTTGATTCCTACTTGTTCAGTCTAAGTAGTTTTTGGCCCATGAGCTATGATTGTGGATTTATATTGTATGAGAATGAGACTGAACATCATTGCACATCTTAACTCTTCTCCAGCTCCCAAGTGTTTCAAAAAAACCACAAGGTTGGAGTTCTCAGAGTTGTGAAGAGAGCCTTCTGTTCATGTAGGCAAGGAACTTTCTCTCCATAAGGGCAGTATAAAAAGGCCTAGAGGAAAGAAAGGTAATGTCCTATGGCAAGTGGTCCAGCAGGAAAGATTGCCATGCATGAATGGTCCTTCTGCTTGTTCTTCATTTCCAAAGACTAATTATTTTTTTTCTTGACTAGAGTGAACTTGAAAAATGAACTTACCTTCTTGGAATTAGTACAAGCTCTATCAGACAAATTCTAAGAGCCCACATTTTGTTTAATTTATTAATGGAGTATAATTCGGGAATAACTTATTAGGTAAGTTAAGAGTTATTAGAGTGTTTGGGGTATACACAGAAGATAAATGGTCTTTCCAATCATTCTTTCCTCAGTACATATGACTATCCTTAAATCAATATTGGTTCCTCAAATATTTATAAGAGGTGATCATTTGTCATACCTATTCCAAACTTCATCTACCCCGTGGCATAATTTTTGTTTATCATTTAAATTTATGGATAATCATTTCTTGTAGCTGAGAACACATAAAAGTTAATTTGACATAGGTAGTGAAAGGAACCTCTAGACATGAGGGCAGGTAACCTTCTTCCCATTTCAAAACTCCAGTGTAAATTGTCAGGATATTCATAGACATGATTAATGTGTCTAATAAACTTGAAGCAGTTCTTCATACCCTGAGGGAGCAATACAGTATAAGAACAAGAAAGTAATAGGAGGGAAAAGGGTGTAGTAAGTCTTTGAAAGGGAAATAATAATGCAAGAGTATTTTAATCTAAAAGAGAAATGCCTGAAAAGTCTGACCGAATAAAACTAGAATTAAGAGAAATGGAAATATGGTGCTCATGTGTGTGATCTTAGGAAAATGATTGATTCAGGCCTGATTTAGACATAAGCATAGAGGGAGGGAAA
>NW_006442497.1:6801899-6809993 GCF_000325575.1 Pteropus alecto | reverse complement strand
GGGGGGGGGGAGAGGGAAAAGGAGGGAGGGGTGGGAGAGAGAGAGAGAGAGAGAGAGAGAGAGAGAGAGAGAGAGAGAGAGAGAGAATGGAAAAGTGACTTAAATTAATTTTTGGGAAACTAGCAGTTGGCAAATGTTAACCTCAGCACCACACCTGTATATACAATGAATGATGGTACACCTGTGCTTGATGCCCCACAGGTATCATAAAACTCAACATGTCCAATCTGAATTTGTGATCTTTCAGTTCTTTCCATTCTGTGGCCGCCATCTCAGTGAACAGTGAAACAATACCTTCCACTTACTTGTCCAAAATGGAAGATGGAGAATTATGCTAGAATCTCCTCCCTGTTCATCTCTCATACTCAATCAATCCTGCTAATTCTCCCTCCCAAATCTTTCTCAGATCCAGTCTCCCCTCTCCATTTTCACTGTTACTGCTTCAGTTCAGGTCTACTGCTTCTCACCCCAGCTGTTGTAATCGCTTTCCCACAGGACACCTGGCCTTGAATCTGTTTTGCCCTCTTCTATTTTCCACAGCCATGAAAGCATGGTATTTACATTATTTTGTTCTCAGCTTAGACTCAGTGGTTGATCCTGGTTGAAACCTGGGCACATGAACCTTTCTGTTCTCATCTACCACTTCTTGCATTCCAGACATAGATACATGCAGTTCTCCAACTATTTCTTACATTTTCATCCTCCCGTGCTGTTGTATGTTCTGCTTCCTTTGCCTGGAATATCCTCACTTCCCATGACTCTTTTCTTCAAGTGGTTAATTCTCATTTGTTCATTGGCTCAAGTACCATCTTCTACAGAGGACTTTTGTAAATCACATCCTCAGTGGGGGTTAAAGTTGGCACCCAATGAACATGTCTAGTTACTCATTTTTGAAATTGCCTTTGAGTCTGTAAGCCTTGAGGTCAGGGAATATGTATTATCTTAAAATCCTAGCACTTATATCATTTTTTTTGCTAACTCCACTGTTGAGACCAGAACCTCTTCCGCATGAATTATGTGAATGTGTCAGATTAACTGGAAAAACAGGGTCAAGCTGAACTAATGATGTGTCTTAGGATATTGATAGGTCACTGAAAGATTTAATGACTAGTATATCTCTTTTCTCCAGCTATCAAAGAGACAAAAGATACTGTGCAAGCATGTCTGCTGCATTGAGCTATATGGAAAGCTTTGGTTTCTCTAGTTGCCATGCAGAACGGCACCCAAAGAGAGGGTGTCTCAAAGAATGCTCTCCCAACCATTCATAGAATCTGGTTGCCAGCCAGGTACAAACACTGTCTCCATTGAGCTGAAGTTCATAGAAACCAACTAGTTTGGCTAAGAAATCCTTAGATTATCTTGGTCTGGATGTCGGTAAGAAGAATATATGTCATGGCATCATTCCTTAAGGTTAGGAAGACTAAAGAAGAGAATGCAGTTAGAAGCGTGGAACATTCCTTTCAGTCAAAGGAGAGAGTCTCCAATTTTAAGTTGTGAAAATTCCTTGAACCTGAGTATAATGATTTAGCCAAATACTCTGGAGTGAGAGAGCTCAGCTAAGAAGAGGCTGATTCAGTTTAGAGTTAAGAACTAAAAGAGAAAGTAAACCTTGCCTTAGACATGAAGAAAGAACCTCAATCCAGGCAACCTGACTTCACTCAGCATCTGTCAGACTACAAGAGCCTAATGAGATACTTTTTTTTTTCTCTCTTCGAAGATGTGTGTGAGCTTAACCTGTAATCTAACCGGGAATAGAACCTTACATTCACAGAGGAATATACCAGGATTTGCATTTTAGAAGTTCATAAATGATCTAAAAGTGAAGAAATCAGAATTAAACTCATTCACCACACACAGTCCTTAAAAATTTTAAACACACACATTCATACACACCAAACTAAGAAACAAGACAAAACATGAGCTGACACCCTCTAAGATTCCCTTCAGCAGTAAAGCTACAATTCTGCACTAGTCCTGATGGTTTTCTTGACAAGAAGAGAAATACATCAAAATTGCAGTAACGTTTAGTTTTCCACACTGCTGTGAGCAGTTCTTTTGAAAGTATTCTTTTGCAAAGATTCATCTGCATGTTAAATTAACAGATGTGAATTTGGAAAACCCAGCAAAGGGTAGTGATATCCTTATAGCCAGCAGATACAAGTGCTGAGAAAGGAAAAAAAAAAACAACAATACAGCTATCAAATGAAAAAAACAACACCAGCTGATCGATACACATACACAATGTAATTACAAAGGAGGAAGGGACACCAGATTTCCAACAGACATACAAAAACCACCAGCAAGTGAGTGTTGTTTCCTTTCAAGCAATCTCCGAAGTCTGTTTGGGAAGATATTTCACCAAACATTTTTGGAATTCCGTTTTTGAAACCTTCTTAAGAGATGTTTGATGCAAAGATATTAGTGTCCTTATTTTTATGGCTGCTGCAATTGATATAATTGTTGTTAACATGAAGCAGTACTACCCAGCTTGGTAACCCACCTCCCTTACTAGTTTTGGCTCTGCATGACCAGTGTTAAATTTCAAAACTTCAATTCATGCCAAAGGAGAGTCAAAAGAATGTGCCTCAGACTCCAAAAGAAAAGTCTCAAAAGGAGTTCCACAAATGTTTTGAGCAATAGATGTTTTTTTGGAACAAGGGCATGTTTCCTAGGGCAGTTATTCTAAAGAGATAGAGACTCATTTGGAGTCATACACTCTGGCATGATTGCTTAAAAGGAAATCAGTTACTTTGCCTAGGGCAGCAGTCTCAAAGTTGGCTGTACACTGGAATCACTTGAGGAACTTTACAAAATACTGATGATCAAATGTCACCCCAGAGAGTCTGATTTAGTTGGTCTCTAGGACAGTCCAGACATTTGAACTTTTAAAGGCTCCCCAGGTGATTCTAACATGCAGTCAAAATGGCAGCACACTGCTTTAGGGTCCTATGTTGTGCATATATCTTAAGCATGGTTTACATATCTGTCCTTCTCTGACTCTTAATATACAAATCTTGTTCTCTGTAGCCCTAAGTATAATGTTTGGGAGATAGCTGCTTCATGTATTTTGGATGAATGAATAAGAAGAATATGTAGGTCCTTACTGTATGCCAGATTGGGTGACCAATAGTGCCAGTTTGCCTGAAACAGAGGGGCTTCCTGGATGTCTAGCTTTCAGTGCTAAAACCAGAAGAGTATCAGGAAAGCCAGGATGGTTGGTCATCCTAGTGCCAGGTGCTATGCTAAACATTTTCAAAGATTATTTCTTTAATCCTCTCAACAACTTTATGCAGTGAATATTACTATTAAACCCATTTAACAGATGAGAAAACTGAAGCACAGAGATATTGAGTAGCTTCCTTGACATACACAGTAAGTTGTAGACCTGAGATTAGACACTAAGCAGCCTGAATCCATGTACTTAGTAATTATGCTATATTTCCTTCCAATAAAGTTGTGGGTTTTTTTATGTTTGTTGTTGTTGTTGTTGTTGTTGTTGTTGTTGTTGTTGTGTTAACCTGTATCTCTCAATAATATATTTCTGTGGGTAAGTAACCCTTGAAAGTGAAAAAAATTCCTCCCTTCTTACACAGGGCATTTTCAAGTTTGGAGACTTCTAACTTTGTCTATCCAAAACTATAGAGAAGAGCCAGCAAGAAACTCAGCTAGGGAGACAGAAAGCTAAACCTGGAGCTGGAGTGAGGAGACAGTACACATTTCAACTGGTACTTTGGCAGATACAAGACCATTCAGAACCAACATGTTCTACTGGTTGGAGCCCCTAATGCTGAGCAGTGGACTAGAAGCATACCCCAGGTAGACTTTTACACCAAGGAAGTAAGCTCCTTAAGAAGGAATCCATGTGTGTGTGTGCATTTGAGCACATGTGAATGGAATTGCTTGTCCTATAATTGTTTGGTTTATGTAAAGATCCCTAGTACAAGCAGGGAAGAGTCTGAGGACTACTAAGTAGAGAAAGCACACCCTGAAGTAAATCCTTTACCTCACATTTTTCTTTTAGATTACCAGAATGCCTTCCAAAATTATTTTTAAATTCTATCGTATAGTTAGAATACAAACAGCTTAGTAAAAACCTAGTAATTTTAGGTCTAACCACGATGGAAAACAATATGAAGTTTCTTCAAAAAATTAAAATGACCTACCATATAATCCAGTAATTCCATTTATGGGTATGTAATCAAAGAAAATGAAAACAGAATTTCAATGAAATATATACACTTCCATGTTTATCATAGCGTTATTCATATTAGTCAAGATATGGAAACAACCCAAATGCCCATCAATGAATGGAGAAAAAGATGTGGTACAATAGAGTATTATTCAGCCATAGAAAGGGGGATATCCTTCCACTTGCTACAACATGGAGGATCTTTAGCACATTATCCTAAGTGAAATAAGTCAGAAAGACAAGTAATGTATGATATCACTCATATGCGGAATCTAAAACAGTGAAACCTGTGAAAACAGAGAGTAAAATGGTGGTTACCAGGAAATGGGGTGGGGATAAGAGTGATGGTGTTTAAAGGTATAAACTTGTAACAAGTAGTAAATAAGCCATAGAGACTAATGCACAGTATAATGAATATAGATAATAATATACTATAATTATGTAATATGATAAATATCAACAATCATACTACATTGGCAATCATATTACAATATATAAATGTATTAATGTAACACAATGTCCATCTTAAACTTACCCAACATTACATGTCAAATTAATATTTTTTAAAAACCTTTAGTAATTTCACCATGTTAAATCTCTTTATAGACCTAGAGACATAGAAAATTCTAGACTTTTTTTTTAAGCCAAGTATTTGTACAGGTTTTGATCATCTAACATAGGCCATGATAGAACTCTGCCCACATTACCACCATGTTCTAACCAATGGACTTAAATGGAAGAGAATACTGTTAACTCATCTCCCTCTGCTAAAAGAATATACAAACTCAATGGAAAGATCATCAGTGACTCAAAGATTTTCATGTTTAAAGGAAAAGAGGCAGTGGCGGCCACTTAGGTCCATACCTGAAGGGAGCTTCTTTGTGGAATCGCTCCCAGAACTGCTGCTGTTCAACTTCAAAGGCTGTGCACCTCTGGCGGAGAAGGGTCACTTCATTCGCCTGCAGAGGGGCCACATTCTGCCTCACAGTAATGGCCAACTTTTTTATGTTGTTCCATTTCTCAGGTAGCTCCTGCAAACGAGACCTCAGAGTGGTCAGACCCACATTGACTTCCCCCTCCCCCACAGTCTTAAAGCTGGACAATACCCAGATGGCTTCATCTCTGCTACAATGCCATGTGAGGATGTTCTGGTATCATTAGACCATTCCCAATCCTTTTTCCTTGACTTATCTCTCTTTGGTTTTGTTTGTTGTGTTAATCTGTAACTCTCAGTAATATATTTCTGTGGGTGAGTAACCTTGAATTTCACCTGCTTCTGACTCAACACCAGTCTTCTTGACCTAACCTAGTAATCTGTGCCCTTTTCTATATCTTCAAGAGTGCTGGTTATTTTCTTTTATGTCCCATATTTCCTCTTAGAACATTTTAACATTTCTCAGATGTGCTGTTTTTCTCTGAATCCAAAAGTTGGCTCATCCCTAATTCTGGGAAAAAATCCAAAACACTTCATCCACATCAAGCTTCCTATATATTTCCGGTATTATATTGTTTCATATTTATCAAGTTTCAAGCAAATGCTAGACATTACACATATGTTACACATACAGTTCCAAAACATGGACCTTGGGTCATTACCAAATCCTGTTTTTCATTCACTTCGACCTACCTCACTCCAATTTGAAAACCTGAAACTTTTCCTATATTATTTTTATTTAAAAAAAAAAAACAAAAACAAAAAACAAAAAAACGTAAACTTTGCACTGACCTCTAGCTGCTTAAACACTGTTTCTGGTAATTCTTGTTCATAAATCTTCAGCAATTCAATAGTTTGCTTTAAAGGTTCAAACATCTCATCGGTGCTGCTCTGCCGTTCTTTAAGAGCTATGAGGTGTCTCATAATCTCAACCAATCCTTCGAAATCTCCTTTTTCAACTTTCTTGAGCAAGCTGCTCTCACTATTTTTTATAAACACTTCAAGGTCGGCCAAGCTAGCAAAACAAACAAACAGAACATCAGGAGCCATTTTCCTTCCACTCCTCAAAAGGGAGATTTATTTACTTTTCCAACAATAATAGCTATTATTATGGAAAACTTTCCATGCACTCAGCACTCTACATTGACTATACCATGATAAGAATTCAGCCCTCTTCAGAAGTGTCAGTCATGAAGGACAAAGATTGAGCCTCCATGCTGGAGGAGACTCAGGAGACATAACACATTAGTGGGACAACTGGTGAAATGTGGAGGTCTGTAGATTAGTTACTAGTTCTACATCCATATTAATTCCCTGGTTTAGATAATAATAGTATGTTTATACAAGATGTTATTATTTGGGAAAGCTAAATGAAAGCAAAAGAGAACTCTTTGTACTATTTTTACAACTTTTTTTTTGTAAATCAGAAATTATTTCAAAGTGAAAATTTAAAAAATTAAAATAAAAAATACAATGATCTCTAAAATCATACACATTTGGATTTGATTTTGACACATGAGATGTGTAACCATGGCCAAGTTATTTAACATCTCTGAGCCTCAGTTTCCTCACCTATAAGACTGGAAAGATCATTTCTGTTTCATTGGTTATTGTGAGAATTAAATGAGATTTGTTCTTTAATTCAAAAATGTGTATTGAGCATCTATTATGAGCCCTAGCATGCTTGTTTTTGAGGATGGAATAATAAATAAGATAAACAAAGTCTCTGCCCTTATGAAGCTTACATTCTAGTAGGAAAAGTAAATAGGAAACATCAATAAAATAAATTGTACAGTTTCACATAGTGATGAGTGCTGTGAGATAAGGAGATAGAGACTAAGAATATGGAGAAGTCAGTGAAGGCCTTTTTTCCCGAAGGTATATTTGAGCAGAATGTGAAGGAGTGAGCCACAGAAAGTAGTAGGAGAAGAACTTTCTAGGTAGAGAGAGAAGCATGAGTAAAGGCACTGAGATTTAATTAAGTTTGATTTGTTTGAGGAGAAGGTAAAAAGTCAGGCTGGCAGAAGCATAAGTGGAATAGGAAGAAGCATGGAGAAAGAAGAAGTTAGAGAATTAACAAAGGGTCAGATACTGTAAGGCCTTCTTGGCCATAAAAAGTCCAAATTTAATTCTGAGCATGAGAATTATGAGTAGGAGAATAACATGACTTGGTTTATGTTTTCAAAAAGATCTGTAACTGGAGGAGAACAGGTTTTAGCTGGAGGGAGTAGTAATGATGATGGTAATGGTGGCATTGGTGATAGGGGCGTCAAGAACAAAGGGCATTTAGGGACTATAATTGGCATCCAGGTGACAGAAGATATTGTCTTTGACCTGGATGGTGGACATCAGGAGTTGTCAGATTTGAGATAATTTTGTATGTAGAGCCAATAGGACCCATTGATGAATTGGGGAACAGGTGTGAGGAATGAGAGAAATAAAAAATTACTCCTGTCGAAAGGGTAAATGATGATGCCCTTTAAAGATATGAGAAAAAATTGGGGAAGACCAGGTCTTTCTTTCTTTCTTTCTTTCTTTCTTTCTTTCTTTCTTTCTTTCTTTCTTTCTTTCTTTCTTTCTTTCTTTCTTTCTTTCTTTCTTTCTTTCTTTTTGAGGGAGAGGACTAAGTTTTAAACATGTTAGGCTTGAGATGCCTCACAGACACTAGACATCTAAAGGAGATATTTATTAGGCAGTGGAATATAATATAAGTCTAGGGTTCCTGAGAGACGAGGCTGAAAATGTACATTTGGTAGTTATCAGCACACAGACGAATTTAAAGTGTAGGGTTAGGTATCACCTAGAGTAGAATATAAACAGAGAAGCAATTTCAGGATTGAGGTTTCAAGAATTCTAATATTTTGAGGTCTAGAAGAGATGAGCCCAGCCAAGGAGACCAAGAAAGCATAGGCAGTGAGATAGAGGGAAAACAAGAACAGTAAGGTATCCTGAAAGCCTGAGAAAAAAATTG
>NW_006442497.1:6762364-6801868 GCF_000325575.1 Pteropus alecto | reverse complement strand
CTGCTGAAAAATACAAGTAAGGTGAAGACTGATAATTACCACAGGATTCGGCCGTATGAAAATCATAGGTGACTGCAGAGTAAATTGAAGAATTGTGGACTTCTGTTTCTAGCTGTCTGATATACATGGTAATATGTATAACCCCTCTGCTAAAACAACTGAAATGCTTAAGCAAATATTTCAAAATCATTTTAAAATGCATCGCTAAGGTGGCATGAAATTAAGGAATCTCTAGAGGTTGAAAATGTAGTGAAAGCAAGAACTATGCATGTTTCAAAGCTGGCTTTCGTATGATAGTTTCTACTGAACCCTGAAGAATTTGAACCTCTATTTTGATTACTTTATGGCATATGGGGAACAGGAGACTAAGCCTAGAACCCACACGAGGTGAGGAGGCTAATAGGAAGCTGCACATGAAGCTGCGATACCATAAGGGTGAACAAGAAATAAATATGCTGCACAGAAAGGGACAGTATGGAAACTTGCCTACCTTAACCTGGGTACTACGTAGACCACTGGGCAAGTAGAAGTACAAGTAGTCTGAGGTTGAAAGAGTCCTTTGATGACTGGCAGAAAGAAATACAAATCCTTTCTGGAGAGGTACAAGTATAATCTAATCTTTAAAGGATTCCCACAGATGAGATTCCAAGGAACATTATTTTTATAATCAAAAGTCACAAAATACACAAGGAAGGAAGTCACCATAAGTAGGAGCCAGCAGAAACAGCAAAATTAAACCTGTGACATTTCAGATATTAGAATTCAGATGCAGAATATAAAATAGCAATATTCGATATATTTAAAGGTGAAAAAAAGAATTCTTGTTTAAGCACCTTACTTCACTGTTCTTGACCCACACAGCAGGGTAAAGTGCCTTGTCTGCCATTTCTCAAACATCAATTCAAGACTAAGAACATCTTCATATTTTTAAGTATGACATATGAGCTTAGACAGAAATACTTTCTTTAGAAATTACCCTCCAGAAACCTAGGTAAGCTCTTACAGCTCAGTAGGTCACAGCCCTTTTCCTCAACCAAGCTTTATGTTAAAGTATAAATTTAGCATTGTTTCAAAGTCACGAATGAAAGCAATTTCAGAGGCTCTTCAAATATGCCTCCATGAATCTGTGATAGTGTGTGAACATTTTTATTGAATGATGGATTCCGAAAAGTGACAAAATTTATTGAGGTGAGTAACATGAAAATTATGGCCTATGATGGTATTACTTTGCAAAGAGTAGCACAGGAAAAGCTTTTGATATGTGTTTTAGCAAAGCAAAAATGATCATACTGTGCTATATAGGCAATTCCAGGAGAAATAAGCTAAAAATTTTCTGTAGGCCTTTGTTATTTTTAATCTATGGAATGAAGAAAGAAACCATTTTTAAGTTGACAAATCAAATGTTATCTTCAGAACACTCTCTAATTGACATATTATAAAAGTGAAAAAATGAATAAATAAAACTGAAGCCTTAAAACTTGAGCAAAGAACAAGAGGGTATAAAAATGAGCAAGCAAAATTACACAGTAATCAAATAGATCTAAAAATAGAAAGTATAATTAAAATCTAAAGCTCGTTGAATGGATTAAACAGATTTAGACAAAGCCAAGGGACAGAATTAGACTGTTGTATGATAAAAGTGGAGAAGTTACTGAAAATGTAGTATAGTAAGACAAGAAACTGAAAATTGTTAAAAAACATAGAGGACAGTGAAAAGATCTCACATAAGTGTATAAGAGCTCCAGAATACAGAAAGGATGGGCAAGAAGCAATCTTTGAGGAGGTCCTGGACGAGAATTTTCTTGAATTGCTGGAAGACACCAAATGTATAGCCTAACAAATTCTGGGTGGGATTATTATAAAGAAACTCTCACAGAGGCACTTTAGTAGGAAACTACAGATTATCAAAAAGGGCAAAAAAAAAAAAAATTCTGAAAATTAGCTTCAGAGCAAAGACATATTTCTACAAAACAAAAACAAAACAAAACAAACAAACAAAAATTAGACTGATGGCTGACTACTTAGTAACAAAGATGGAAGTCAGGACCCAGTTGGGTATTTTCAATAGACTCATAGAAAATACCTGTTACCTAGAATTCTCTCATTCACAAAACAATTTTTTTCAAGGACATGGTCAAAATATATGCTTTTCATACAAAGAAATAATGAGAGAGTTCTACTGATAGACCCTTATTAGAAGAATTTCTAATGTATAGATAATAGGTCTGTGACGTAACGAGCAAAGGTATCAGTAAGTATTTAGTAAATCTAAACAAACATTGAATGTATAAAATAAAGTATAATTTTTTGAGTTTAAATAAATAATAGACAACAATTGAAATTACTGGGAATGTTGTCTACAACCATGCCACCCTGAATGTGCTCGATCTCTTCTGATCTTGGAAGCTAAGCAGGGTTGGGCCTGGTTAGTACTTGGATGGGAGACCACTTAGGAATACCAGGTGCTGTAGGTGTTAAAGAAAAAAAAAAGAAATTACTGGGAATAAAAGAATATAATTCAATGGATGAACAGTTGAGATCAAACCATTCTAAAGTCTTTGTATTGATTATGAGGAGAGTAACAATACTGATAAATTATTCTTTTTAAGGATGCTTATTAAAATAGCTATAGTATTCATTAGAATAATAAACCGAGATAGACCAACATGCAAAATAGCAGAAAGTAAAAAGAACAAGAAGTAAAAATTAAGAAAACACTAAAAAAAACACACATTCAACCCAAAAGCAGACAAGAAAGGAGGAAAAAAAAAGAAAGAAAACAAATATAAAGTATATAATAAAATGGTAGAATTGAATCCAAATCTAGCATAATAGATGTTAATGAACAAAACACTCCAGTTACAAGATCAATAGTAAGGTAGATAAAACATTCAATTCTATGCCAATTATAAAAACCTCACCTAATATGAAGGGATAGAAAGATTGAAAGCCAAGGGATAAAATGAGAGACATCAGGCAAATATCATACAAAGGTTTAATTATAGTAATATAAGACAAAACAGACATTACTACAAGAAATATAGCTAGTGATAAAGAAAATCTTTAATGTGTGGCCGAAAGTTTCAATTTGTCAGGAAGATATAAAAAGTCAAATTCTGTATGCTCGTATATCATAACCTTAAAATATGATACAAAAAGTGACAGAATTACTAAGAGAAATTCACAATCTACCATAAAACTGGAAGATTTTTAACATGACTATCTCTGTAATTGATAAATTAAAGCAGACAATAAAGGAAAAAACCCAAGGCAGTGAGGATACAGTGGATTTGAATAAAGCAATTTATAAGTTCGATCAAATAAGCAGGTATAGAACATTACACCTAACAGTTAAAGAACATACATTTTTTTTTCAAATAGGTGCGCAGAACACTTATAAAACTGACCGTATGGGTGTGCATAAAGCAAGCTTCAAATAATTTCAGAAGTTGTTATTACATATATATCACAGTCTCTGACCACAGTGCAATTACAAAAAAATTAATAACAGATGTAACTAGAAGAATCCCATGTTTGGAAAGTTAAAAATATACAAACACATCATAATGGATATTAAACATTTTAGAAGAAAATTATAATAAAAATATTGCATACTATAGGCTTGTGATATATAGGTAAAATTGTACTGAGAATGGAATTTATAACTTTAAGTGTTTCAGAGGGCTCAAAATAAATAAAGCATCCATCTTAAGTCAGCCAAAGTAATGAAAATAAATCCAAAAAAAGCAAAAGAAATAATAAACATAAAAGAACAAATTATTGGGTTTTGTGCTGAGTGGACTAAGTCAGACAGAGAAAGACAATTGCCATATGATTTCACTTATATGTGGAATCTAAAGAACAAAATGAACAAACAAACAAAAAGAAACAAACTCACAGATACAGAGAACAGTTTGATGTTTGCCAGATTTTTTTAAAAGGGAGAGATTAAGAAATACAAATTGGTAGTTACAAAATAGTCATGAGAATGTAAGGTATAGCATAAGGAATATAAACAATAATATTGTAATAACTATGTATGATGTCAGATGAGTACTAGATTTATTGGGGTGATCGCTTCAAAAGTTATATAAATATCTAATCACTATGTTGTACACCTGAAAGTAATATAATATTGTATGCCAACTATAATTGAAAAATAAAAAAATTTAAAAAGAATAAATTATTGAAATAGAAATAAAATTATAATGAAGAAGATCAGTATGTTCCTAAGATAGTTCTTTGTAAATCTGTGGCAATGTTAATTAAGAAAAGAAGCCAGAAAGCACAAATAAAATTTAATAGAAACAAGGAGAGGGGCATAACCATAGATTCTGTATAGATTAAATAGGTAAAAGAATATCATAAATTTTATGATAATAATTTGAAAACTTACATGAAATGAATATATTTCTAGACAAATATAACTTATTAAGGAATATAAATCCTTAATATCTCTACAACCATTAGAGAAATTATAAGTAAAAATCTTGCCACAAAGAAAATACCAAGCCCAGATGGCTTAATAGGAGATTTAAATCGAACTTTCAAGGCAGAGAATTCCAACCTTACACCGACTCTTTCAGAGAATAAACAAGGATTATTTCTTACTCATTTTGCGAAACTAACAAAATCACAGAGCAAGATCAGACAAAGACAGTAAAAGAAGGAAAAACTGAAGGCCAATCTCAATTGCAAACATAGATGCATCAATACTAAACAAAATATTTGCAAACAAAATCATCCAGTGGATATATTGGAAAAGATAACACTTTGTGTTGGGCTTATCTCAATAATGCCAGGTAGGTTTAAAATTAGAAAGCAAATAATATGTTCATCACTTTAATATTGAGTGAAAAAACAACTATCTTAGTGGAATTAAAAAAAGCACTTGATAAAAAGTTATTATTTATTTATGCTAAGTTTCCTTAACAAACTTCTTTAATCAGATAAAGAGAATCCACAAAAACTCACAGCAAATATTATTATGCTTAGTATCAAAATACTGAAAGCATCCCCTTTAAGATCAATTACAAGGCAAGGATACTTGTTATTATCACCTCATGGACCATTGGACCGGAAATCCTAGGCAGTATGGAAAGATAAGAAATAGCAATAAAATATATTTTAAAAAAAAGACTGAGAGGGAAGATATGAAACTATCATAACTTTGTAGATGATGACTGTATATAGCAAACCAGAAAGAGTACACAAATTATTAGACTTAATAAGTTAATTTAGTAAAGTTGCTTGCTACTAAATCAATATAAAAAAATCAATTACATTTCCAAAGAAAATATGATTTTAAAATATCATTTATACTAGGAACCAAAAAGTAAAATACCAAAGAATAAATCTTAACAAATACATAAAAATATTTTTAAAGTCTGAATACAAAATTTCATTAAAGAATATTTAAAATGACATATATAAATGAAGGGATAACGTGTTCTTGGACAGGAATACTTGAAAATATAAAAATGACAATTCTCCTCATATTGATCTATAGTCACTGCAAATACAATTAAAATCCCTATAGACATTTTCATTTACAAACTGATTTTAAAATTTATGTAAAATAGGCTTCTGATCAAGATGGCAGAAAAGTAAATGTTGTGCTTGCCTCCTTTCATGAACACATCTAAATTACAACGAAACAACAGAATAATCATTATGAGAATCACCTGAAGTCTAGCTGAACAGAAGTCCCACAATGGGGACACATAGAAGAGGCCACTTGAAGACTGGTAGGAGGGGTGGAGATGCAGAATGGGCAGGTTCCATACCCACATGTGGCAGTTGAAAATTGGGAGGAAATCTTGACTACAGAGATCCCTCCAGAGAAGGAAGGGGTCCTGAGACTACACCAGGCTCCTCAGCCCAGAGTTCCAGTGCCAGGAAGAGAAGTCCTCACAATGTCTGGTTGTGAAAACCAGAGCAGATTGTAGCTGAGTGAGATAGAGGGATGCCTCTTTAGGAGCCCACACAATTACTTACTCACTGAGAGACTCACTTGCTCTGAGCTCCAGTACTGACACAGCAGCTTGATAGGTACTGGAGATATATGGGGAGGAACTGAATTGTCTGGCTACAGAACAAGGGCTGGAGGGGCAACTGTCTACCAGACAAAAGTATTAGCAGAAGCCACTGTTCCTTTGTTGATACTCTCCCGCTTCCCAGGTGCAGATGAATGTGGCTGCCATATCTGGTCTCCATTAACCTGGCTAACCCAATTATCCCCACCCTGGTGGTTCCCTGAGACCCCACCCCAAACAACTTGTGGGGCCATCCAAGTCACTTTCAGTGGCTTTTCCATACAAATGGCCTATTTTGGCTCATGCTGCAGACTTTCCTAAAATCCCTCAAAAGTTTACAAAACTTAAACAAGCAGCGTCTGGCCTCAGCGTGCCCCATACTTCTTGCTGAACATCCCTAAACCCAGCACTAGCAGCAGCTGGCCTTGTTTGTGTCTTGGCCTCTTGAGGCAAATCCAAGCCTAATGCAGGTCATGGCCATCTGCAGATTGCTTGGTGGCTCAAGCCACGTGGCTCTGAGCAGGGCACAGACTGAGGCTGAACTTGGTCTACAGTGAGGCCCCACCTGGAGACCCAGGCCTGCATGACCAGTAGCTGCCTTTGGTCTGAGCCAGAGTATCACCAGGGCCATATATGAAGATAACACACTCAAATGGTAGACTATGCAGGCACCAGAGTCCTGCTAAAGTGAATCCTACTCCATACAGCTCCTCCACTATAGTCATGGCTATTCCTTACAACCAATCAAACTGAGGGCCAGTCCCTCCCATTGACAAGCAAAAAGCAATGTAGGCTCAATTATGACAAGCAAGGATACACCCAACCCATACAAGGGACACACCTGAAGCACCTGGCTCAGGTGGCCAGGGAAGACTGTACCACTAGGCCCATAGGATACCTACTACATAAGGGTACTCTACTAAGACTGGGAGACATAGCAGCCCTACCTAATACATAGAAATAAACACAGGGGGTTAGCCAAATTGGAAGATATAAAAACATGTCCCAAATGAAAGAACAGAACAAATCTCCAAAAAAAGAACTAAAGAAAATGGAGACAAGCAATCTACCAGATGAGGAGTTCGAAACACTAGTTATAAGGATGTTCAATGAACTTAGGGGAAGAGTAGATGAACTCAGTGAGAACTTCAACAAAGAGACAGAAAACATAAAGATGGAGACAGAAAACAAAAAAGAACCAGTCAGAAATGAAGACTACAGTAACTGAAATGAAGAATACCTGAGGAGGAATTAACAATAGATTAGAGCAAGCAGAGGTCTGAATCAGCGATTTAGAAGATAAAGTAGTAGAAAACACCCAATCAGAACACCAAGAAAAATGAACCTCCCAAAATGAGGATATTTCAAGGGCCTCTGGGACAACATTAAGCATACTAACATTTGCATCATAGGGGTACCAGAAGGAGAAGAGAGAGGGCAAGGAATCGAAAACCTATTTGAAGAAATAATGACGGAAAACTTCCCTAACCTAGTGAAGGAAATAGACATACAAGCTCAGGAAATGCAGAGTCGCAAACAAGATGAACCCAGAGGCCCATGCCAAGGCACATCATAATTAAAATGCCAAAGGTTAAGGACAAAGAGAGAATCTTAAAAGCAGCAAGAGAAAAACAGTCACCTACAAGGAAGTTCCCATAAGACTGTCAGCTGATATCTCAACAGAAACTTTGCAGGCCAGAAGGGATTTGCAGAAAATATTCAAAGTGATTAAAAACAAGAACCTACAACCAAGATTACTCTACCCAGCAAACCTGTCATTTAGAATCAAAGGACAGATAAAGAGCTTCTCAGACAAGAAAAAGCTAAAGGAGTTCATTATTAGCAAGCAGGTATTATAAGAAATGTTGGAGGGACTTCTTTAAGAAGAAAAAAATATATAAAGAATATGAATAACTAAATAGCAGTAACTACATATCTATCAACAATTATTTTAAATGTAAATAGATTAAATAAATGCTCCAATTAAAAGAAAGCGTGGCTGAATGAATAAGAAAACAAAACCCTTACATATGCTGCCTACAAGAGACTTCAGATCGAAAGACACACACAGACTAAAGGTAAAGGGATAGAAAAAGATATTTCATGAAAATGGAAATAAATAAAAAAGCTGGGGTAGCAATAACATACCAGACAAAATAGACTTTAAGACGAAGCTTATAACAAGAGACAAAGAAGGACTCAGTAATTCCACTTCTAGGTATTCATCTGAAGACACCTAAAACACTAATTTGAAAAGACAGCATTCATATGTTCACAGAAGCATTATCTGCAATAACCAAAATATAGAAGTGATTTAAGTGTCAAACAATAGATGAATGAATAAAAAAGAAGTGGTACATATATACAATAGAACATTACACAAGTCTAAAAAAGAATGAAATCTTGCCATCTGCAACAGTATGGATGGACCTAGGGTATTATACTATTAAATAAGTCAGACGGAGAAAGACGAACATCATGATTTTATTTACATGTTGAATCTAAAAAAAAAAAACCAAAATAATCAAATGAAACAGAAAAACTCATAGATACAGAGAACATTTTGATGCCAGATGGAAAAGGTGTTTAAGGGTGGATGAAAAAGAGGAAGGGATTAAGAAATACAAATGGGAAGTTATAAAAGTTATAGGGATATAAAGTACAGCATAAAGAATATAGTCAATAATATTGTAATAACTATATATGGTGTCAGACTTATCTGGGTGATCACTTTGTAAATAATATGAATGTCTAATCATTATGTTGTACACCTGAATATTGTATGCCAACTAAGATAATATTGTATGCCAGCTGCAATTTAAAAAATTGTTTGAAAAATTATGTAAAATATTAAGGGCCAAGAATTGTTGAGGCATTCTTAATGAAAATGAATGAAGTGTAGTATTGCCCTGCCAGATATTAAAATTTATTACAGAGCTAGTCATGAGGACTGTGTCATATTAATGCATCAGCAGACAAGGGGATACTTAACGTGAAAGATAAAACTATAAAACTTTTAGGAGAGGCTATAGGAGAGTATCTTTAGGATTTCAGGGAAATAAAGGATTTATTTAACAAGACATGAGGAGCTACATAAAGGGAAAGATGAACACATTTCGGCTACATTAAAATGAAGAACTACTCTTCAAAATATACTGTAAATGCAATGGAAAGACAAGCCACAAAATGAGAGTCTATATTTGCAATATATACAACTAGCAAAGGATTAGATATAGAATACTTAAGTTACTTCTAAATATCAAAAAGGAAAATATAAAGTCTAATAAAAATAGGCAAGAGCTGTGAATATAATAGAAAGAATATAATGACTCACCCAAAATATAAAAGATGGGCCACTTTATTCCTAATTAGCGTAATGCAAAATATTTACCATAATGAGATACCACTAAGCTCCCAATATAATGGTTAGCATTAAACGGTCCATCGTCAAAGATGTGGGGGTACAGGAATTGTCACACCTGGCTGTTCTGCCTTGGAGACAGTTGGCATTATATGCATTCTATTTGACTCAGCAATGCTGCTCTTATGTATATACCTTAGAGGAAATTGTGCCCATGTACACCACAATACGTGTGTAACAGTATTCATAGCAATACTGTTGATATTAGCAACATCTCTGAAAGAACCCACATGTTCATTAACCACAGATAAGTTGTGGTATATTCATATGATGGAATACTCTACGGCAATGAAAATGAATGAACTACTGCTATACTCCAAACATAGATGGATCATAAACATAATGCTGAGTAAAAAATAGAACACAGAAAAATATACAATATGCAAAATTGTTTTATTTTCATAAAGTTTTAAAATACAAATTTATATATGTATTTGTGTATGAGTGTGTATCTATATGTATGATGTGTGTGTGGATATATATAAGCACATATAAAGCCATGAAGAAATCATAAAAAAGATTATGTCACATTTAGGACAGAGGTAACGTCTGACGGGGAGTGAGAAGAATTTATTTGATCAGGGAAAAGAGTGCATATAGGAAATTTAAAATATAGCCAATATTCTTTTATTTAACCGGATAATGCAAATACAAGTATTTGTTGTAATATTTTTCTCTAAATTGTATGTATGCTATATTTCATAATAAAACTTTTTATATGGAGAGAATGGAGGAAGAAGTAAAAGAATCAAGTATAAACACATCTCTTTAAGTTTTGCTGTGAAGGAGTCCACAAAAAAAATAAATGGTGTAGCCAGAGGACTTGTGGGGCCATGTTTCTTTTTATTTTAAGATGGCAGATGTGATAATACATTTGCATGCTGTTGAGAATTGATAGGGAATATTTAAGGAGATAAGTCTTAAGTAGATGAGAAGAAAGAGGCTAGACTTAGAAAAGCAGGCATAGCTTATCCACTGAAACAGCTGAGGTAGTTGAATGTATGGCTTCAAATGGAAGTTGACTGGTAGATTTTTCCATGAAAATGTGAGTTCATTCTCTTGTGATTGCTTCTAATTTTTCAGTGAAATGAGAGCCGAGGTTATAAGGGCAGAGAGGATATATGAGGTTCATATAGGAGAGAGAAGAAAAAAGAGTTTGGGAAGCATCTATGAAAATGCAAAGGACCTACTTGAATTTTATATTTATAAATGTAATATGAGATTGGTCAGAAGAATGGTTTGTTTTTCCTTCATCAAGGATGAATCACTCAGGTGCAGGTGTGGAGCACTGAGTTTAGATAGAGTCATGGTTTTATAAGGTAGAAGTGGGAATGGTGAGCGAGAGTGATAAACACTGAGAAAGCATAGGGGCCAAAAGATGGGAAATCTGGAGAGATTTGAAGAATTTTGGTGGCAGGATTGCCAAGAAAGTGACCTGGAAAGATACCAGGTGGTGGTTAGAGAATGGAATGCTTAAACCTGAGATTCTGAAGAGAGAACAATTACTTCCAAATCTTTCCCTCTGCCCTACCAAGAGTATAATATGGAATTAGGTAGCAGAAGTATGGTGGAGAGAAAGGGCGTTGGAAAGAGAGGTCAACAAAATGATTAATTGAAAGGTTAAATGAAGACTGCATGTGGCTATTGGTTCACTAAGGATGATTATCAGCAGAAGGCTGGGAAAGGTAGACTGAGCCAGATG
Organism: Pteropus alecto; assembly: GCF_000325575.1. Lineage (NCBI taxonomy): Eukaryota > Metazoa > Chordata > Mammalia > Chiroptera > Pteropodidae > Pteropus > Pteropus alecto. The sequence continues at coordinate 6,790,710 of NW_006442497.1, read as the reverse complement.
ATAAGATCTTCAGTGATGGGGAAGAATGACTAAAAGCTTGGTAGGTGACTTCATAAAGACAAGTGGCAGTTGGTAGTGTCTAATAGAATTTGCTCCAGTGGAGCTGAGGATTTTGAAGAAAGTTAGTGTGGTGAGAAAGTCTGGAAGAAACACTGAAGAATAAGGATACCTTATCTACATCTAGGCCCAGTGGTAAGAAGGATACAGGAGAAAAATCAGCCCCTACTTGGAAGTACTACAAGGCAACCAGTGTCCCCAAAGAGAGGGCTGGGTTTCTGGAAGAGCAAAAAAGAGGGTCAGAGAAGACATATAGTGAGCATTTGCTGATGAAAGGCGCTGAGGTCTAGGGGAAGGGTACAGGAGAAGGCTTTGCAAAGGCAAGGGTTGGGGGTTGAGTCACATTAAGGCATAAAGAGCTAAATGGAGGTGAGAGTTTAGGTAATGTTATGGACTGAATGTTTGTGTCCCCTACAAATTCATATGCTGAAGCCCTACCCACCAATGTGATAATATTTGGAGATGGGGTCTTTGGGAGGTAATTATGATTAGATGAGGTCAAGAGGGTAGGATCTCATAAGGGGTTAGTGGCCTTATAAAAAGAGAAATAGATAGCTCTTTTTCTCTCTACCCACCTACCGCTTCTCTCTCTGCACAGGCATGGAGGAAAGGCCATGTGAGGACACAATGAGAAGTCAGATATCTGCAAGCCAGGAAGATAGCTCTCACCAGGCATCATATTGCTGGCACATTGATCTTGGACTTTCTAGCATCCATAATTGTGAGAAATAATTTTCTGTTGTTTAGGCCACACAGAACATGTTATTATTATTATTTTTTTATATAACAGCTACTAGGATTCTATTACCATTTCAATGTATGTGTGGGAGTAGAGGGGTTCCCCATACCACCAAGCAATTCTCTGACACCATGTGGATGTCCTATCATTTAATACAGTTCTGAAACTTTGTACCAGGAGATACCATCAGATTCTACAGGTTAAGGGCTCTGTCCTACCTGACTGCCCCATACCTGCCAGACAACAACTGTAAATCCAGGTGGTCACTTCTGCCTCTGACGAACTCACTATAGATCAGAAGTTTCAGTGACCTCTTGCTTGGGTTCTATTAATTTGTTAGAGCAGCTCACAGAATTCAGGGAACCTGTTTACTGACTAGATTACTGTTTTATTATAGAAGATACAACTCAGGAATGGAAGAGATAGGCCAACATACAGGGGAAAAGTGTGGAGCTTCCATATCTTCTCCAAGCCTACCACTCTCCCCAAATCTCCATATGTTAACCTACTTGGAAGCTTTCCAAACTCCATCCCTTTTGGTTTTTATGGAGGCTTGGTTACATAGGCATGATTGATTTAATCTCTGGCCATTGGCAATTGATTCAACCTCCAGCCGCTCTTTCTTCCCTAGAAGTCAGTGAGGTGGGGCTGAAAATTCCAACCTCTAATTACATGGTTGGTTCCCCTGGTAACCAGCACTCATCTTTAGGTGGGGTACAAGTCACCTCATTAGTATAACAAAATACATCTATATTACTCTCAACACTTAGGAATTTCAAAGGGTTTTAGGAGCTGTGCCAGAAGTGGGGACAAAGACCAAATATATATTTCCTATTATAAATCATGATATCACAGCAACCTACCCTGAAAAAGACAGATGACACAAAAAAGTTTGTGCTTCTCACAGTAAGTAAAGTACATAAGATGTAAGGCAAGATGGGATTAATCCTGACATCTACTAAGGGAAAATGGAAATCACAGAATTACATAGCACATAATAAATGGTTTTTATTGTTCTTATATCTATTTTATCCAATTCTTGACAACACAATAACGCATTCTCCTAAAGTATAGCAAAATAGATAGTTTATGGAATCACTAACTAATAAAACTGGAAGGTAGGTACCTTAGAGAAATCCAGTCATACTGTCTCCTCTCAGAGATAGAAGATAGGGGTTCAAGAACAAGGACTAAGTTCTAACTGATCTATCATGTGTTTATCCTGTTAAGCCAACTATTAGATCCTGCGAAGCCTTTCCCAGTAGAGTTGCATGCCAGCTGCTATCACTATTCCCTGTATCAACCATGTGTTTTTGATGCTCTGACATCTGGATCCCTGCTGACCCTAGAGAAATTGCCCATTCCAGGGTTAGCCAATTCCTAGAGATAGTAAATGACTTGCTTTTGAGCATGCCTTTCATATACAAACCAATCAATCCAGAGTCTATATCCCCAACCACTTCCTTTAACTGGCTCTATACTCCATGCCACTGTCCACCTGCCCTAATCACCCTAAGGCCAAGTACCAGACAACTAAGAACATTCCCTATGCCCCAGTGCCTGTTGAAATTATTCAAACTAGCCAATGCTAAACTTGCTTATCCTGTCTCATCCATTCTTTTCCATGGACCCACAATAAAGGCTCTTCTTCATGTTTCCTCCTTGCTCCCTTTGCCTCCTGATGCCCCTGGTGCTTTCTGTGTGGCCCTGCATGGTATGGTGTGCCCCTCTTCTCGGGATCTATGAATTCAACAAACTATCTTTTATTACTGGAATTCACGAATTGATCTGTTGGCCTTGCCAAACCTAAATAATAATGAAATCTAAATTTTGAGAAATGTTCCTATGCCTTTGGATCACCAGACCTACTGATGGAGAGGGACCACAGGGCAGCTGTCCCTTGAATGGTACTCTATTCAAGGCATCACTGTTACCTCCTCAACTTCTACCATTGCTTCCTTTCCCCTTCTTGCCTCCCTGAATGTGGAAAACTGGCTTCTTCTTCTTAAAGAACATCCATGAATCCCTATTCTAAACATCCCATACTGCTTTCCTGTGGTTTTCTAGTGGTGGCCCATCACCCCTGCAAAATTTATCTGTAGATAGGCACATCCTTGACTTGGCTGTTTCCTTTCTAGATCATGAAGCAGGATGGCTGTAGCATTAAGCCAGACCAGCCCCAAACTCAGGGGAGGGATCACAGCTCCCCTGTAGCATCAGCTGACACACCAAAAGCTGATCACTGAATGGAGGGGGACTGTGCCACCCTACAGGATTCTGTGGGGAGGGAATAGAAGTTAAGATTCTGACTTTGGTGGATCTGTGGGGATAAGGCTAAGGTGAAGTAACCAGGAGACTACTAACCAACTTGATTATTTATTTAGAAGATGAAGCTCTCACTTAGAAAGTCTAGTGCTAGGCTGAGTGGTCTAGGTCCATAGCAGAACAGACAGAATTTCAGATCCAATCTCTTGCAATGCTAGAGGGGCACCAAGAGGCATCAGAAGTGTAGGGATTTACTGACTTCCTCATTACACAGCTGGATAATCTGAGACAAGGAGTAGTAAAAATAAAATCTAAGAGGCCCATTAGACTCCTTCTACCTCTCAAGCTTAAAGAGATTTCAGAGTCAGAGTTGTGAAAGGAGATTGAATGTGCTATTATTGTATTGAACATTATTTACCACTTACTGAGTGGGCACCAAATGGAAAATAAAACAAAAAGAGGCCATGTCTGGTGAACAAAGGAAAGGGCAAGACTAAAGTTACTATTGGTGTCTAAAAGCCTAGAACTTCAATGAACCCATGGAGGAAAACATGAAGATAATTAAAAACATGGAGTTCCTGACAGCCTGGGATGGTAGAAGAAAGCTGGAACAACAATATTACCTGTTAGTGACATAGTCAATAAGATGCTGTTTGAACATGAGGCTCCACCTTTTAATTATATTCAGCAAAGATGCTTTAAAGGGTCGTACATCAATCTTCATCCAGTTGTCAAACACCTTGATGGGCTCCAGCCTGCACACATCTTCATAGAGCTTTTCATAGGAGTCAATCTGTGCTTTAAATTGATGGAGGAGGGGAGGGTTCTCTGGGATGCTGTCTTCTGCATGAGCTTCGATCTCCTCAGGTGTGAGGACATGCCCATACAACAGAAACTGACCCAGAATCTCCTTTCGGTCCTCCACATAAAGGTAGGAGTATTGACTAAAGGTGTTTTGATAGAGGTAGCAGAGGGCCATCATGCTCTGGACTCTCTCCATGAGCATGTTCCGCATCTTTGCCAAATCAGCCATGCCCTCCATGTCAACCTGGGGGAGCAAGACAACAGCAGGCAGGTTATACACCAACACTTTGCAAGAAGTCCCAGATATGTTGGAAGGCAGGGTGGTTGCAGATCCACTACCTGATAGTGGGGAGAGCTGTTTTGTGGGGAAAGCCGTGGCACCAAAGATGATATTCGAAAAATGCTGGCGATAAGACCCTCAACAATGTCATAGAAGCCACCCCTCACTCCAGACTCTAGAGATGGAGAGAAAACTATTTCTGGGATTTCTAAGCTCATCTGTGCTTCGAATATCGGGGTGAGTCCTGCCTTACATTCTGAAAAACAAGGAGGAAAAAAAAGAAAATGGGTAAGATAGGCAAAGAGAAATCCCATTTTAAAAACACTCAGAGCATTGAGCATTTCTTTCCTTTAAATAAGCTGCTTGGGTATAGAAAACTAAAATGTAAAATTTGGTAAAACCCAGAATAGGTGAGAGTGACAGTCCTACAGTGTTTATCAACAGGGGAACCACTGACATTTTAAACTAGCCATTTTTTAAACAGGGCTGTCTCGGGCATTGCAGAACATTTACTTTTCTTGTATTCAGAGAGAACATCCCAGTGACTGATCAATGCAAGCCAGTCCCCTTCCACATCCCCAAATGTTTTCTGGGAGGCAATACGGCCTCTGGTTGTGAAGAGGTTGATTTTGCAAAGCCAATTTATTGGAAATAGCTGATTTCCTCCTAGGCACAAACCAGGCAATTCCATTGGCAGCCACTAGGGGGATGGGGGTAGGCTCACCCATGGTTGCAGAGGCGTGAAAAACAGAGAAGTTACAATCCTGACAGTCTGCTTTTTTTCTATAAAGACAGAATTTATTTTAATTCTGCAGTCCTATAGTGATACAAATTTTGAAAACGGTATAAATAACAAACCCATGATTACTTGGATTTACTTGACTTGATAAATATAAACCAAAATATAATATGAGTAAGATGTTCCAAGTACAAAATAAATACTAAACTTTTATCAGTAACCACTTGCTTTCATATTTTTTTGATCGTAGAAATGCTTAGGGAATTGTTATGTGCTGAACAGTGAGAGTGGCAGAGACTACTCATTGAAATCCATTGACCCCCTCTCCCCTAGAAATAGAGTTATAACTAACTGCACATGTGGCATTTCCCAGCTTACAGTTAGGTATAGCAATGCCATTCCCTAACTAGTGGAATGTGGGAAGAAGTGATGGGTACCACGTCTGGGCTGCAGCCTTTGAGACAGCAAGTAAGCCTCCTCTACTCTTCCCACAGGCTAGAGCCTGGATGTGGCAGTGACCCAGCTCAACCACAGAAAAGAAGACCAAGCCCTAGAGAGTGATATAATTACAGGGTGGAAGAAACTTTCTCATTAACCGGGAGCACTCACTTTGGACTAGTATCTGGGGGATAGACTTCTCTGTCCTTTAAGCTGCATTATTGATAGGGTTTTTGTTACCATAGCTTAGCCATAGCTCTCTAACTAAAAACCCGTGAGACCCTCAAAGATGTGTAAGACTGTGATCTTGCCTTCAAAACTTCAGGAATGAAAAATTTGCATCATTGGACTCAGAAGTGTCCTCTCAAATACACTTTTAACTTAAAGGAAAGCAAGTTTACTAATATCATAGTAAGTATGCTACTATCGTACAACAGTTTTTTTAAAAAAAACCTTTCAGAGTATGGTTTGCATGTGTACTGATAATATATTCTGTATTCCTACATGCATTAGATACTTATAATTTGTATATTACATTGCATATAATTTAAAGGATTTAAAACCTTTTCAAGAATATTTTGACTATATAATATTTTTTGCATTATTTTATTTTTTAAATATTTTTTTTATTTGCAATTACAATTGGTATACAATATTATATTAGTATCAGGTGTACAATATAGTAATTAGACATTTATATAACTTACAGAGTGATCACTCTGATAAATCTAGTATCCATCAGACATCATACATAGTTATTACAATATTATTACAATATTAATGAATAACTATCAATTTGTACTTCTTAATCTCTTTCTCTTTCACCCAACCCCCAACTCCCCTCCCATCTGGCAACCATCAAAATGTTCTTGTATCTATGAGTTTGTTTCTGTTCATTTGTTTTTTTATTTTAGTCTTTAGATTCTGCATGTAAGTGAAATCATGGCATTTGTCTTTCTCTGACTTACTCCACTCAGCACAATACCCTCTAGGTCCATCCATGTTATTGCAGATGGCAAGGTTCTATTTTTTTTTATGGCTGAGTAATATTCCATTGTATATATATATATAACACCTTTTCTTTATCCATTCATCCATTTATGGATAACCAGGTTGCCTCCATATCTTGGTTATTGTAAAAATCATGAAATGAACATATGGATTCACATGTCTCTTCAAAGTAGTGTTTGAGTTTCTTCAGATAAATACCAGAAGTGGGATTATGGGGTCCTTCTTTGTATCTTGTTATAGCCTTTGTTTTAAAATCTATTTTGTCTGGTATAAATATTGCTACCCCAGCTTTTCTTGTTTAATTCATTTCCATTTTCATGAAATATTTTTTTCCATTTCTTTACTTTCTGAGTCTCTTATAGGCAGCATACATAAGGTTTTTGTTTCTTATCCATTCCACTTCACTGTCTTTTGATTGGAGCATTTAAAACATTTACATTTAAAGTAATTGTTGATAATTATATAGTTACTGCTATTTCATTATTCATATTTTTTATCTTTTTTCTTTCTTTCCTCTTCTTCTTAAAGAAATCCCTCCAACATTTCTTGTAATACTGGCTTAGTGGTAATGAACTCCTTTAGCTTTTTCTTGTCTGAGAAGCTCTTTACCTGTCCTTTGATTCTAAATGATTGGGTATTTTTCTGCTACCTATCTTCTAAATTGCTGATTTGATCCTCTGCTTCTTCCAATCTACTGTCGATTCTCTCTAATGTATTCTTCATTTCGTTTATTGTATTCTTCATTATGACTGACTCTTTTATGTTTTCTGTCTTCATCTTTATGTTTGCTACCTCTTTGTTAAAGTTCTCACTGAGTTCATGTACTCTTCCCCTAGTTCATTGAGCATCCTTATAACCAGTGTTTTGAACTCTGCTTCTGGTAGATTGATTGTGTCCATTTTGTTTAGTTCATTTTCTGGAGTTTTGTTCTGTTCTTTCATTTGAGACATGTTTCTTTGTTTCTCCATTTTGGCTGCATACCTGTATTTGTTACTATGTATTAGGTAGTGCTCCTAAGTCTCCTGGTCTTAGTAGAGTGGCCTTATGTAGTAAGTGTCCTGTGGGGCCCATTGGTGCAGTCTTCCCTGGTCACCTGAGCCAGATGCTTCAGATGTGTCCTTTCTATGGGTTGTGTGTGCCCTCCTTTTGTAGTTGAGCCTTCATTGCTTTTTGCATGATGATTGGATGAATTAACCCTTGGGCTAATTGGCTGTGAGGACTGGCTAGTAAGCAAGTCTTCCAGAGCAGGATTCACTTTAGTAGGGCTCTGGTCCCTGCCAAGTTTGCCCTTTGGGTGTGTCCTCCTGGGATGCAGCCTCTGGTGGTGCTCTGGCTCCAGTTGAAGCTGGTCACTAGATGTGCCAGGCCAAGGGCTTCCTGGGAGGTGCCCCATAGTAGGCCAAGTTCAGCTGCAGCCTGTGGCCTGCCCAGAGCCACCTGGCTAGAGTCAGCAAGTAATCCACAGATGGCCACCATCCGTGCTGGTCTTAGCAGTGCCTAGAGAAGCCAAGCCATGAACTGAGGCTTGCCGCTAGTGCCAGGATTGGGAATGTTCAGCAAGAGGTATGAGGCATGCTGAGGACAGATACTTCTTGTTTGGGTTTTGTGAACCTTTGAGAAATTTTAGAAATTCTGCAGCATGAACCAAGACAGGCCATTTGTATGGGAAAAAACACTGGAAGAAGTTTAAGCGGGCCTGCACATTGGGAGGGGTGGAGTCTCAGGGAACCACCTGGGCAGGGTGATCTGCATTAACTAGGTTGATGGAGCTTAGCTATGGTGGCTGCCTGGGTCTGCAAACCAGAGCGGGGAAGGGCTTGACAAAAGAACAATGGATTCTGCCAGCACTTCTGTCTGAGAGAAAGCTGTCCCTCTAGCCCTCACCCTGAAGCCAGATAACTCAGTTCCTCTCTGTATGTCTCTGGTACTTCTCAAGAAGCTGCCCTAGTGCTGGAGCTCAGAATGAGTGAATCCATCAGTGAGTAAGTCGACGTGCAGGGTCTTTAAGAGGAATGTCTACAACTCCTGCAGCCCTCCATCTCATTCAACCCCAATCTCCACTAGTTTTTACAGCCAGACGTTGTGGAGACTTCTCTTCCTAGCACTGGAACCCTGGAGCCCAGTGTGAGGCCAGGGTTCCTCACTCCTCCAGGGGGATATCTGCTCCTCTAGGCAGATGTCTGCAGCCAAAATAATGCTCCCAATTCTCAACCACCCCACCAGCCCATTCTGCATCTCTGCTCCTCCTACCAGTATAGAGGTAGCCATTTATGTATGTCCCCAGTCATAGAACTTCTTTTCAGCCAGAACTCAGGCAACTGACTCCTCATGATGGTTGTTCTGTAGTTTAGTTGTAATTTTACAACTATATGAGATTTTTGCCCAATATGCTGTCATGAGAAACTAATCCTTATGTTAGATGCAATGCCAACATAATTTCCATACAAAACAGATGGTCTTGATGGTTCCACAACATTGGTATGAGTAAATCACTTTATTCAATAAGAAGGGGGAGAGCATTTCTAGATAGATTGGGTAGAATTTAACTTAGGTGGGATTTAGAGCCTGAGAGGTGAACGAGAGGCCAAACCAAGCCATGGGAATGATATTAGCTTGACCAAATAAGAGAAAGTGGAAACGGTAAGGTGGACCAGGGAGATAAAATTGTCCATCTGGGCAACTGCAAAGGGTCATAGTAATTTTCTTCTTCTTAGAGGTTATTCTTTTCAGGCTCCTTCACCTTTATCAGTGCCTTTTAAATTTTATCTAGCTCCTCAGTTCAGGCAGCTGCAAAATCTAGCTCCTGGCCATTTTATGTTGTGAAGAAAATGTATTCCACTTCCCTCCCATTTCCACAGAGGGAAGAGAACTTTGACAATCTTGGAGTGACACCACCATCTTCTCTCTCTCCTCTTGTTTTTTTTTTTAAGAGGAGGTCAACTGACACATCAGACAGTCCAGATCAGGAGAGCTAGTGATTGGTCAAAGGTGAGCCATTACATTTGGTGACCATCTCTCTCACACTTCCTGCAGTCAAATGTGGCTGAGGCATCTTCCTAGATCTTTTAGAGGGGTGTGGGGCCAGGAACCCCAAACCTCCAACATCAGAAAAGGTTTGGTTAGTTCACTAAGGTGAGCACTGTTGGTGCTGGTCCCTAGGAACCAGTTCACCAGTCTAAGGGCCTAGGTTCAATTGCTCACTGGTTACTTGCCTGCAGACTCTAGAAGGTGATCTTCTCCTTGCTAACTATGCTGAAGCCCATTTCCTGCTACTGCACTTCACTGATTTGGAGCACCCCTGCACCCTGCAACAAACACCTTGCCTCTGACCTCAGTCACTCCACCTTCAAAGACCACGGGGGTTTGCCCATCTGAGCTACACCCAGCACTGGGCCTCACCCCTCTCTAATCTCAGCCTGAGGTCTGCATGTGCCCTTTCGTGTGGGTAGGAGATCTGGGCACTGATCTTGGACTACCTATTTTAACTCTGTATTTGATTTCTCTCCTTGGGTTGGATTCAACATCTTAAAGTCTCATCTCACCTTTATCCTCTGGCTTCAAAATATTCACTTCTGCCTTTCCATTTTGACTAATTCTTCAATATGACCCTTGCTGCACTCAAGACCTACCAGAATGTGAAAGGTTAAATTCAACTTTATTCCTGAACTTTTTTGTCCTTTCCATCCATGTTACTTATTACTTACTAGCCAACGTTAGCCCTTACTATAATATCTTCAACTTTGTATACCTTAACCTAGTATATCTACCATACATTCAAAGCCTTTAGCTATCTTTTTAACAGCTTCAAAGAATGACCACTACCTTATTAACATTTCTTTTCCTTTTGAAAGCTACCTCTGGCTTCTGGTCATTTTTCCACACAGAAAACCTTCCACTTAACCTAGCTACTACAACTCCACTGTGTTCTCAAAAAGCTACAGAGATAGAGTACATTAAGCTTGAAGGCACAGAATGCCTTCCTCCCATTGCCACAAGTGAAGTCCAGATGAAGCTGACATTACTAACTGTGCTTCTCACTATTCTAACTCAGTCATTCCTCTCTACTGAAGCTTGATTTCCATTGAATTAGTTTTTACGTTTTTGCTTTTGCTATGACCTTCACTATCATAGAGGCTGGCTTATATCTGAGTTTCGAAAGGAAGGAGGTCTTTTCTCTTTGAACAATTTAGAAATTCAATACCTTTGCTACTTTACTGTGTATCATTCACAAAATGTCCACAATCTTTTTGGGGAAAATCATAGACACTCAATTGTACTTTGCTGTAACTCAACAGATGCTATTACTGTTATTGTTCCAGTAATAACCTATATCCATAAGCTAGTAAATACCGGTATTTTCCAGAAGGTATTTGAGGGAGCATTCAATGGCAAGAAAGAATCCATCCAGCAACATATCATCAATATAGTTTACATAAGTCTTCCAGATATTGGAGGTTGGGTCCACTGAAAAAAGATGCAGGTTATCCTAAAAAATAAAAAAAAAGGAGAGATGTAAATGATGTTTAATAATATGGAAGGACTGGTCTAATCATCATTAGTGGGAATCTAAACAACACATGGAGGAAAAAATAGCATGATATACACACTATTACATGTGTATCAAATTCATTCTGTCTAATGGTTATAACCACTGATTGAAAGGAACATAAAGTTAATCCATTAAAGGATATGGGGGTCTCATCCTCTCTCTCTCTCTTTATCTTTCTTCTCTCCCCTGATAGTATGGCAAGTACAGATATCCCATTCACTCTTCATCATTTTCATTATTAAGCTTTTTTTTTTTTAATGCCTACAGCATCTAGTATTCCAAGGTGGTCTCCCATCCAAGTACTAACCAGGCCCGACCCTGCTTAGCTTCCGAAGTCAGACAAGATGGGACGCATTCAGGGTGGCATGGTCGTAGACCATTATTAAGCTTTTTTACAGCAACTTTTCATTTATCTTATATATTCAAAGAAAGTAGTAACTACTTTGCAGAAGTAAATTTTCTAGGTGACTCACATTGACCACTTTATAAACATTTCCATATTGTAAATCTCCCTGGTCAAAAAAAAAAAAAAAAAACCTCATGATCTTGCCTTTGAGTGACAAAACTCTGTGATTAGTTCAAGAGACATACTGAAATCAGAACAACCACTCCAAATATAATGCAACAAGTTAAATCTGGAATGACAATTGAGAAATGAAATACTCAAAAATGGAATACTAAAAACATACAATTAATAACAAGAAAGTGGGAAAGTAGAGCGGAGAAACAAAAAAAGAGATAAAGCAAATAGAAAAGAAATAACAAAATGGTAGAGCTAAATCCATCCATTACCAACAATTACATTAAATGTAATAGTTTAAACATTCCAATTAAGAGGCAGAGTTGTTAGACTTAAGAAAAGTAAGTTTCTATTATATGCTGTCTATAAGAGAAAAATTTGAATCCAAAGGAACACATAAGTTGAATATAAAGGGTGGAAAAAGACACTGAAAAAAGTAGGAATAGTGAGTCTAGAAGGAAAGACTACAGTATTAACGGAAAAAAAAAAAAAAGACTTCAGGGCAAAGGAGTATTATTAGAAATAGAAAGGAAATTTCATAATGACGAAACAGTCAATTAATCAGGAAGTAAATGTGTTTGCACCTACTAATAGAGGTTTAAACACTTGATGAAAAATATAACAGAACTAAAGAATTAAACAGACAAATCTAAAATCATAGGTGGAGATTTAACACTCTACCTTTAGTAATTGATGGAACAAATAGACAAAAATCAGAAAGCATAAAGAAGATATGACCAATGTTATCAACTACTTTGGACTAATTGATAATTATTGAACACTATACCCAACAATGGAAGAATAAACATATTTTCAAGTGCACAAGGAACATTCAATAAGATAGGCAATATGTAGGTCATGGAAAAAGTCTCAGTGAATTCCAACTGATTGAAATCTTAGAGTATTTTCTCTGAACCACAGTGGAATTAAATTAGATATCAATTTCATTAAGATATCCAGAGAAGCTCCAAATATGTGAAAATTAAACAATACACTTCTAAATGAGCACTGAGTTGAAGAAATCACAAGAAAAAAATTAAAACTAAATGATAATGAAAATGAGGCAGATAAATTTTGTGGAATGCAAGTAAAGCACTGCTAAGAGGGAAATTTATGTCATCTAATGCTTGTGTTAGAAATAAATAAAACCTTAAAATAATACCCTAAGTTTCTACCCTTATAGGCCAGAAAAAATAAGCAAGCTAACCCCAAACTAACTAAAATAAAAAAAAATTAAAAACAAAAATCGATGAACTAGAAAACAAAGAAAATTAACAAAGTCAAAAGTACAACATCATTGTACTTCAAACCATAGATAACCCCCAAATAGCAGCTGTAATTCATTACTGACTTTGTGCATGAGATCAACCTGTCAGAACTGCTCCATGGCTACTTAAGCAGGGTTGGAGCTGGTGGCCATTTATAGCTCTTTTCCATTTTTCAGTCTTTGATGATGAGACCTGAGGTTGCCCTGATCATAATGCTGGGCAGAGCTTTACTGCCTTCAGTATAGCACTCTGCATTTTTTCTTCTCCTTATCAAATTCAGTTAGGGATCGCATGGTAATTTTTTATCCCTTCAGGTTCTATAGAGCCAGTTACAAAGATGATGCTGGAGATCCACACTAGGATGTGTGGTAAGTTGGGAGGGGGGAGTTAGTACAGTAAATAATTTAGGATTCTGTCTTTGACTTCTCCTTCTGTCCCCTTGGTGTTTAGTGTGGGACTTAAGTCATGTGATGACTAAGTAGTGTCACCATTAAGATAGTACTAATTTTGACACACTGATACCAGAATGTGACTTTTCACTACCCCTATTAGCTTTAGTTCTTGTATTATCAGTATAAACTTCTATCCCTGACTGCAGAAGACACAGCATCTATCGATTGTTCAAATTTCCAGATCACTTCTGGCACCATACGCATTTCTTGATGCTTTCCCTCTACTCGTGGTATGTGTTTGAGAGTCTGGTTATTACCTGAACAAGGGCATGAATCTTAAGGCCAGATTCTTTGATGTGATTATAATATTTTTCCATTCGTTCATGCTGATCATCCATGGAAAGAAGGCATTCCTTTTTTCCATCCTTTCTCTTAAATATTGGAGATACCCATGTTTTCATAATGTTTTGAATCTCTTCCACATTGTCTTTAGTTTTCTGAATTCTTTGTTCAAGATCATGAATACTATTGGTGATTTGAATGACATAATCCCAAATGCCTGCTCCTCGAAAGAAATATAATTAATTGAAATAGCTGACAGTTGCACAGCTTAAAGGTCTAGTTGCTATGAAAGACAGAAATTTAATATCCATGGGTTTTATAAGACTTTTCTGCACAGGTTACTTCATTATAATCAGTCTTTTTCTTCTTAGTCATATAAAAAACCCAACTCTTACCATAACTCTGATTATGGAGAAAAAAAATAGGTAATACTTACCTACCAAGCATACGAAAGTTGATATATTTGCTAGGGCATACCAGTGCAACTTGGTGACTTTATTTGGGTCAATGAATCTTATTTTTAAAGCACTTTCACTGTACTAAATGTTAAAAATATAATTTCTTCTTCTTTAATATGGTATTCCAAAACTTCCATGAGTTGACTGTGACCTTCTTTTCAAACTTTAACTCTTCTGAGGACCCTAATGCAAATTAATCTCCCTTCCCTATGATTTATTACACTCTATTTTTAACTTTATCATGCCTCTTTATCATAGCTTGCCTCGTGTGATTTATATTGTTTATGTCTGTTGTCCCCACTAAATGTGAGCTCTTTGAGGGTAGAGGCCATGCCCTATATACCTGATACCTCATATTCTTCCCACAGTCCCTCCTAGAATAACCAACATGTGTTAATCCGTTGATGAATGTTTATTGAGCTGAATGGATGGACACAAGAGAAGTAAATGCATAGTTCCCTCATTTAAGATGTTTTTGGTCTAGTTAAGAAAATTAAGTAATGGCAATAATATAGTAAACACTCTCATTCATGGTGTGCTGGAGACTGTGGGAGATCTCACGCAAACTCTGAGCCTCCCCTAGTACATGGCAGCAAAGTTTTCTAAATCTACTAATCATATTCAAAGAGAAGGAAGAAGAGGAATACCAATCCTTCTTGCCTTCTCTACTTTGGAGATATGTCTGTGAGGATAGACTTGTGTTTGCAACACAACCCAGATTACCAGAGAATCATTTGAGAGTCTACCGACTTAAGATCTTGACTCTCAACCTTTACCCCAGACTCCAAGTTGTGTTCTGTTACCTTCTGTTTTCCAGTTCAGAGTCTCTTCTGCAGCTCTCAGGCAAAGATCAATATTTTGCAGCACTTCCTCCACTAATGGAAATTCCACCTCTAGCAGAGTTTTCATAACCTTGTTGTACCAATTTGCCATCAACTCCAAATTAGCCACAAGCTGTCGATAGAATTCCCTGGAGGAGAACATGACTGCTGCTGTCTCAGGAAAGTGCTTCATCTGCCTGGGATGAAGATAACTCATTTCTTTCAGCACTGAAATCAGCTGGAGGAAAGAATCAACATATGTGGCTGTAGTTCAGTGGCAGTGAATAGCAGCAATTACTGGTTAAGGACTGGAAAAACCCAGGGGACCCAAAGGCCTCTGGGTCCTTTCCTAACTTCTGCACCTATCCATTCCTTAAATCTAGTTTCAGAGAAGGGAAGTTGAGTATCTGGCAGAAAGAAGATGACTTGGAAAGCATCAAGGTTAACTGAATCCATACATCACAAAGATCATGCAGTGGAAAACCTGGGAAGAGGACATTAATGATAGCAGGAGAGGGCTCTGCCTTGATGCTTTAGGGCATGTGGCTCATGAAATGATAGGCTCATGCTGCCCGAGCCAGTTCCCATGGAGGGGCGATTGTATGAAGGAGGAGGATCACCTAGTCTGGGATACCTGCATGCATACGAAGCCTCAAAATTAGACTTCTGGTATTCTCCCCAAATGAAGTCACACAGATGGTCATAGCCACTGACAGGATTAAGAGAAGGTGTCATTGTACAGCTTTAATACAATCATTTGAAATGGCCCCTTCATTTCTATAATCCTATGCTGGCATATATTTGTGTTTTAATATACTAGGAAGTCAGGAGGTAGAAATCACCCAGGGGCTCTCTGAACTTTAATGGGGCGCTGATTTTAGTGGCAACTGCAAAAGTGAGAAGCCAAGCAGATGTGGTCCATCAATAATACAGAGAGCCCTCTGGCAGATGTTTCTAAGCACCCTGTTCATCATCCTTTGCTTATTTATTATGTTTATCTCTGAACCTACAAGGACTGATGTGTATAGCTATTTGTGACAAAACAGATACCAGGCCATAGATTCTCCCCTGCCTCCTTCCTCCACATTTCACCTTCTACCTCCATATCAACACATTTCGGCTCCCAGCTCTCCTCCTTCCAGTGGCTCTGGGCCATTTCTTCTTGTCACCCAACAAACTCTACTCAGGGTTAAGACAAATGTTAACCAGCTGGCAGGGAAATGAACTCAGCCTCCTAGTTTATTTTGAAATAAGCTCAAGATAGATATTAAAAAACTAAGTGTAGGAAATGAATACAAAAATTAAAAGAAAATGTGAGACTATTTATATAATATTGAGATAGAGAAGGCCATTCCAAACATACAATCATAAAATATAAAATTTATATGCCTAAAACATCATACATGTAATAAAATGGCATGCTCCAACTGGTAAAAATACTTGCAGCATATTTCTTAATATCTGACAAATATTTCACAAATATTCTAACAAATTCACAGGAAAAGAAGGGACTTCCACTCAAAAGTGGGCAAAGGACATGAACAAGCAATTCATAGAAGAAGAAGAAATATAAACAGCCAATGAATACATGAAAAAGTTCTATTTTTGAGTGGTCAAAATAAATGCAAATTAAAACAACATTGAGAAATTATATTTTTTCTAGTTCAACAAGCTGGAAGTGATTAGAAGGAATGAATATCTTCCTGGCAGGAGAATGACTAAATTTCATCTTTCTAAAGAACAAATTGATAATATACATAAAAAATCTCAAAATGTGAGCACCCATTAGCCTAACAATTCCATTTCTAGGCATTTATCCCAAAGAAATAATCAAGGACGATGTGACAATAACTAAAGATATTTATTGTAGCATTAGTTATACCATATTGAATCTCATTGTAAGATGCCAAGGATGGTAAGATTCACTATTATTATACATCCAACTAAGGAAGAAAGAAAAAAAAAAAAGGAGTTTTTTAAACTACAAATACATGTCATCAGAGATAAGTAAAAATCATGTACATCCTAGAACCAACGAAATACATATTAAAAAAACTAGAAAATAATCTAAATGTCCAACAACAGGGCATTTAAATAATTTAAACAAATTATATATGCATAATTTATTTCCCTATACAATTCTTATCCTGGCCCCAAATGGGCAAATCTCTGGTCATGTCCCTCTAGAATGATATATATGTTACTGTTCATCTTTAATACCATAGCTGTTGCCACTTGCTAGAAGCTGGAAGTTAAAGGATATTCATAGCTTTTCTTTTACTTGTGTTTGTAGTTATCTCTCCTTGACTCACATAATTTAGGTATTTATTCCCTCTCCCTTTTTCTTCTCTTCTCTTCTCTTCTCTCTTTGTTTCTTTTATTTCCTTCTTTCACTTTTCTTCTCCTTCCTTTCTCTTCTATCACCTACAAACACCTATAAGGCACCGACTATGTGTTGTCCATTGAAGCAGATAAAGTCTTTGCTCTTGAAGTATGTAGAGGAGGAGTGGTTCATCCTCCATAATGTTTTATAGCAAGGGCATAATTACTACAATTGTGACATCTAGACTGTGGCTTACTTGGTAAGCCAGAAACTCATTGCTTTGAACATTTAATATTCAATATTGCTGATGGTGAATGATGATAAAATTACTACAAGGAGTCAAATGAACTAAATGACAGACTCGTGTCTTACCAAAGAAAAGAACTACATCCTCCAACTTCCTTTGTTGACAGTTCAGTTGGAATTGATGTTCTCTTTAAACTGTAGTTTTCTCAAAAGACACCAATATTCTATCAGCTCAGTTTTCAGCTCCTCTGGAGAACATGCCATCAAGACAGAAGTAGATGACTGCTTTCAGCTCGGTGTGGCCAATACTTTTTATTTTTTAATGATGTGCTTCCTGATATGGGCTAACTTTTGGTTATTGTCTTCTCCAGCATTAAGCTTTCCATGGCTGCTACAACCCACACCCTTCTGATCTTCCACCCTTCTGATCTAGAGAAGGGTTTCTCAACTTTGGAACTACTGACATTTTCAGACAGGAAAAAAAAAAAAAAAAACCTCTTTGCTGTGGGGCACTATCTTGTGCATTGTAGAAAATTTAGCAGCAGCGCCGTTGGTATCTACCAACTCTATGCTACTGGCACTTAGTCCATGTTTGACAATCAAAAATGTCTGCAGGGGGGAAAATCGCTTCAGTTGAGAATCACTAATATCGAGTCTTATTTCCTTTGAGATTTGTCATATGCTATCTAATAAAGATAGATTTTTGCATGTTGACATTCTAGCTCCCAACTAGCTATGCTTTCCTTACACCAGTCAGCTCTGGTACTAAATGGTCAGTAATGTTGTTATTCTTTCTGTCTGAAGATAGGTAGCAATACCTGTTTAAATGCCTTCTGGAATTTCAGATAGTGCATATCTATAATATGACATTTAAACTTTTTGATGAGTTAATCTTAAGTGTAATATCATTCTAAATTTGTATATATGAAATCAAGTACATAATAAAACTGTTGTCACGTAAAAGTTTAAAAAATATTTGGCAATATTTTCTGTTGTACAAAATCAAAGCAAAGATATTGGCCAACCTTGGAGAAAAATGTGAACATTGGACAACTTAAGAAAACAGTGCATGGCAGGAATTATCCTAAAAAAGAAAATCCAGGGTGTAAATTCTTTTGCACAGCTTTTGCATGTTCTTATAAGATGTTTTTTTTTGCATTTGAAATCAGCAAAGTTAAGCAAAACTCTTCAGCAACCCAATAGGAAATTACTGCTGCCCAACTTACCTGTGGGTTAAAGTTAACAGTAATCTGCTTTGTCTCTGGGTCACGTTTCAGAAGTGGCTGAGAAAGATTGTACTGTGACTTCTCTGATACTGTTTGACACCAGTCCTCATAAAGTTTTGTCTCATATCTGTAAGAATGGGAAATAACAGCCATCTCATAAGTATCCTCCCTGCTCCCCAATGCCTGGCAATGATTAGTTGAAAATATAGATAACATGGGTCTGTCTATCTATCATCTATCTATCTATCTATCTATCTATCTATCTATCTATCTATCTAATCATCTATCAGTCATCTACCTAATGAACTAAAGATACTACTAGTAAAATACCTGAATATATTCTTAGGTCAAAGTCATTGACTCAGCCAGGCATGACAGCTCCTGCAGGTAAGCCCTCATTTTTAAAGAGGCTTAAATCAGGAGAATAGGAAAAGAGACTACATGTGATCACTTTGGGGGATAAAAGAAGTTGTGATTAGTCTACGTAAACACTGGAAAAAGCTATTGGGTAAGATTTGCTCTCATGCTAGTCTTCACATAGCTCACAGACAACTGTCATTCAGTCATTGTGCCCTGACTGAGCACCTACCATGTGCTGGGCTTGGGGAATAAAATGTTGACTAAACTCCTCATGTTAAGTTCAGGTAATGCTCTGACCAGAGGTAAACAGAGAATGCAGTAAGCACAACTCATGAGAAACACACAAGGCATTAAGCATCTGGTGGCAGGGGTGGGTGGGTGAGTGGGTGAGGGCGATAAAGAGAATGCCAGGAAGGATTCATGGAAGAGGGTCCAAAGTGACGTTTGACTTGAGTTTCAGAGGCTGGGAAGATGTTGTGCAGTGAAAGGGGAATGAATGCTCTTGGCAAAAGCAACAATGTGGTCAAACGGTAGAGGTGAAAAACAGACAACTATGTACTGGGACTACCTGAGGCGGAAGGGGCCAAAAGTTGAGGCTGGAGAGGAAAGATAAGGCCAGAGAAGGCTTTTCATGTCATGCTAAGGAGGTGATGGGAAACAGTGAAATGCTGTCCATCCAGGGTATGTGGTGACATTATCAGATTTGGTAACACTGTGGGCAGTGTGGGCACTAGACCTTGCTTCCCCAAGACTTATCACAGCTTTAAAGCAGGGACAACTATAAACCCATGTACAATTTTCATTCTTATGGCTTCTCCATAAAAGGATACAAGAAATATTTTTAAAATTTATTTTCTCTGTGCTGCCACATGAACTGTTGCTTTCTGCTTAGTGAGCAGCTGCTGCAATATTCCATGACACTGATCTCAGAGTGCCATGAGGAGTGCCCCACTTCTAGCTCTGCCAAGTTCATGCTTCCAACAAAACCACACTGGAAAAGTGTCTGTTTCTAGAATAAAGCTGCATTCCCCAGAGACACTGCATTTGTAATCCAGAAGCACTGTACTCACAGATAACATGGTTATAAAAACACAGAATAACATTTCACAGCCACTGTGGAATCTGCTCAAATTCAGAACTACAAAAGGCATTGTGGGGGCTATGCAATTTGCAAAACAATATTATCCCAGAGCTGCTTACTTTTCCAGTAATGAGAGCATGTCTTCATATTTTTGTATCACTCGCTTTCCTTCAGGAGATTCCATGCAACTATCCATACAAAAAAGAAAAGAAAGCATCGAATTAGAAGGTTAGAAGTCAAAATTATGATCTGAGTAACAAACTGCATCCTATAAAGAGGTTGAGTAACTTCTTGGGCTGGTTTCCAAATGTCAGAAAAGAGCCTGCATTCTTCTTCCTGAACATCCTCCATGGGCCACTAGAGGGCACCTGTACTTCCTGAAATGCAGGCAGCCCCACAGGTAACAGGGATGGTGGAACATTATCCACCATGGCACCATCAACCCCTTCACCCTAGCGCAGCCAGTCATGCACAGGTAAATGAAGTCCTTCAAAACTCTGAATAAAAGAGAAATTGAGACATGAAAGAAAAATTCTGGGTTCCATAGTTTTCTGTATATAAGAAAAAATTATATATGACATTATACATTATAACATTATAAAAAGTATATAACATTATATATAAAACAATGTTTTATATATATACACACACACACATACCACACACACACACAGACATTGTTTTATATATATATATTTATTTATTTATTTATTTCCCCTTCTCCAAAATCCAACTAGGACATGTTATGAGGAGCCCTGTTAATCATTACTCACTAACATGTTTACATGAGGTTCTCTCCAACATCTCATGCCTCCAAATATGTGAACGCACAATGCACACACATGTACACACACACACACAAATTCACATGCTCACACGCGCAGACACTCTCATAGGCTTCCACAGGAACGATAAGGATCATAGGGGAACATGAGCAGAGTCTGGCCCAAGGCACTGTTACCCACATGTGCTTCTCTAGTTTAATACTCCTTTACAACACAAAATGAAAGTCCAAGTCCTGGGAAAATTGGCAAAATATCTGTGATTTTCAGAATCTTTCACACTGTGTTGGCGGGTCTGTTTTTGTTTGTTCTGCTAGAAAAATGAGGCAGCTTATTGCAAAGATTCTTTAAAATCCATTTGTTCTTTAAATCAACACAAGGTTTCTTCACAAAATCCCCTGAGCTTTCAATGTAAGCCCTCAAGCCTGCAGAGAAAGCACTGGATTTCCAGTCACTCAGTTCTCATTCATGGTGAATGAGCAGATGCTTCTGAGAGGCAGCCAGGAGAAGTGGAAAGATTTTCAGACCAGGCAAGTGAGCTCATGCCTGGCCTTCCCCTCATGAGCTGTGGGATTTCCCCAAGCCTCATAGCCCTGATCTCATTTTCATATCTGGTAAAGAATGAGATTAGAAGAGAGAAAGACAATAATGTTTGGAAAAACAGAAGGCTGCAGGAAAGAAGACCAAATGTGAGATACATTGACTCCACAAAAGAAGCCATAGGCATAGATACAGGAACTGAGCAGGGCTGTCGAGGACATTGTAGACATCACTCATTCACAGAGTCACCAGGAGTAAGAGTCAGAGCCGACTCAAGGCCACACGACACACACAGAGGAGAGAGTAACTTCGCACACTAGGGCCTGTGGCAGTCACCTAGAAGATCTGAGAGGTCAGAAGAATAAGTGATGTTAAACTCCCTGCAGATTCTACTTCACTTCATGGTGAAGAACCTACAACATTTTTAATAAACAATAAATATATATTATAGGGCATAATACAATTTTGAATTCAGTTTTAAAACAAAGGAAATTTTCCATGGGAATTTTAGAGGACACAGTGGGGTACCATTCAGATCCCCTCTAAGAACCACCCCCACCCCTTAACCCGGCTTTGGCCAGGAATGTTAGCTGCTAGTGAAGCAGGGTTGCCTCTCTTTTTGGGAACAACCTCAGCCAAAAAGAGTGACCTCTCTCAAGGTCATGCCTCTCCCCCAGACAGCCCATATCCATAGACTAGCTGATGTGGGAGTTCTCTGGAGGGCCAGAGTTCCCCAGAGGATGGGCTGAAGCCTCTCTGCAACTATACTGCAACTCAACTTTTCCCTCTGCCCATTCCCCCACTCTCTCACATAAGCTGTTCCTAAGAGCATCCTTATAAATTCCTGTACACAAGTCTCCGAGTCTGCTTCCAGGGAACAGAAATTATGACAGCTACTGTAGTCCACATACCTAGACGCAGCCCTGCCACCCTACCCCACTCATATATCTTCTCCCTTCCACCTTAGGGGACATATTTGAGAAGATGTACCCCCCAGCCAAACTTCCTATAGCAGGGAAGTCTCTGGGAAGTGGTCTGGGTTAGAAGCTTTGAGAATCAAACTTCCAGTTTTTTCCTTAGCGTTTTCTAGGACTTTAGGCATGTCACCTCGCTTTTGTTTGCCTCAGTTTTTTCATCTGCAAAATAAAGCATTTGCTTAGACCAGAGCAGGGGCTGCAAATGGATTGCCCACTGGGCAGACCTGATCCACAGGCATGTGTGTTTGATCTGTGAGAAGTCTGAGAAAAAGTGGAATACTTGCTAATTTTAAAGTTGGGTGTTTTACATAAAAATCTAGTTTCTTTCACATTGAGTCTGTCTTCTGCTTGGCAACATTGGATTCTGTAGTGGATGCTCCCTTTAGACCCCATTCTGGTGGTCTCGAAACATCTTCCTAGCCTCTGAAAGTGTGTAGTCTCTTTAAACATTTCTTTCCTAGTTTTATTGAGATATAATTGACATACAACACTATATAAGTTTAAGGTACACAGCATAATGACTTGAGTTACATATATTGTGAAATGATGACTGTCATTAATTTAGTTAACATTCAACATCTCATATAGATACAGAAAGAGAAAAGAAAAAATAAGTCTTTTTCCTTGTGATGAGAACTTTTAGGATCTACTCACTTAACTTTCAAATAAAACACAGTAGTGTTAACTACAGCCATTATGCTGTACATTATGTCTCCAGTATTTATTTATCTTTTAACTGTAAGTCTGTGTCTTTTGAAAACCTTTGTCCATTTCTCCCACCATGCACACCCTCTCTCTGATAACCAGGTAACCACAAATCTGATCTTTCCCCATGAGTTTGTTTTTTTTCAGATTCTACATATACGTGAGATTATATAGTTTTTGTCTTTCTCTATCTTACTCATTTCACTTAGCATAATGCCCTCAAGGTCTATCCATATTGCAAATGGCAGAATTTTCTTCCTTTTTATGGCGGAATAATATTCCATTGTATAT
Source organism: Pteropus alecto (assembly GCF_000325575.1). Lineage (NCBI taxonomy): Eukaryota > Metazoa > Chordata > Mammalia > Chiroptera > Pteropodidae > Pteropus > Pteropus alecto. The sequence continues at coordinate 6,767,496 of NW_006442497.1, read as the reverse complement.
ATCATTTTGTTTATCCATTCATCCATCAATGAACACTTTGGTTGTTTCCATGTCTTAGCTAATGTAAAAAAAAAAAAAAAATGAAGCAATGAACATGGAGCATAGAGCTCTCTTCAATATAGTGATTTCATTTCCTTCAGATATATACACAGAAGTGGAATTGCTGGATCTTATGGTAGTTTTATTTTTAATTTTTTGAGGAACCTCCATACTGTTTTCCACGGTGGCTGCACCAATTTACAGTCCCACCAAATAATGCACAAGACAGTACTCTTTCTCCACATCTTCACCAACACTTGTTTTTTCTTGTCTTATTGATGATAGTCATTCTAACAGGTGTGAAGTGATATTTCATTGTGGTTTTGGTTTGCATTTCCCTGACAATTAGTGATGTTGAGCACCTTTTCATGTACAAAAGTGTTCAGTCTTGCCACCTGGGCCAGAGAATCCCTAAGGCCCTTTCTAGCTCTGAAGAACCTGTGATTCTAATGTCCAAAATTCAAGTCCTCTTTTGTATTTGCAAAAGCCAAGTGCTTTCAACATAATCAGTTTTAGAAAGAGGGATCAGAGAAAGATTGCCTTTCCCTAGGCAGCATTCCGAACATGATATTGCAAACAGCTCTTCTCTCTCACTTCCAGCCCCAAGATGCCTCTAACTAGCTTGGTTTTCAGAATCAGCTGTGAGCTGTGAGGTAGGCCAAACCAGCTCACTGTCAGAATCATAGGGGGAACTTGCAAAGGGAGCAGATTCACAAGTATCCCTCACCCCCAGATTCGGATTCAGTAGCTAAAGGGTAAGATCTAGGAATCTGATTTTAAGGCTCCCCAGATATTCTAATACATGAGGCCCTCAAACCATGCTTTAGGAAACACTGGGTTCCATTATTTCCCAGAAGCCTCAGTAGCTGAGAGACCTTGTGTCAGAGAGAAACATGTAGAAGGACTCCACAGAGCTTGAAAACTCTGATTTATTTTCCTCAAGAAATAAATTTCATGGAGAAAAGGGAGTCAGCCTATTGTCCATCAAGACTCATTTAACACCAAGAGCCCTACTAGTCAGCCCAAATGTATTGATCTCATTACTATTTGACCAAGAGGGATCTGGTTGCTATGGACTGAATGTTTGTATTACTTCCCCTATTTTCATTTGTTGAAGCCTAATCCCCAATGTGATGGTATTAGGAGGTGGGACCTCTGGGAGGGAAGAGCCCTTCCAAATGGAATTAGTGCTCTCATAAAAAGAGACCCCACAATGCTCCCTTGTTCTTTCTGCCATGAGAAGACAAAGTGAGAAAATGGCTGTCTATGGACCAGAAAGTGGGCTCTCACCTAAGGCTGAATCTGCTGGCACTTTAATCTTGGACTTCCCACCCTCAAGAACTGTGAGAAATAAATTTCTAATGTTTATAAGCCATCCAGTCTATGGTATTTTGTTACAGCAGCTCAAATGGACCAAGACACCAGATAATTACTGGAAATGGAAAGAAATAAGGATGATTTTCATGCCTTAGGTAAATGAGATGCATTTCTACAACAGTCAAAATCCAGACCAGGAGCAGGAGCCTAAAATGAACCTGACTTTCAGGAACAAGATACTCACAGATGTGCGATGCATCTGAAGTTGGCAAAGGGATCTTGGATGCGCTGCCTCAGGTCCTGCGCCCAGCGGAGACCCCCAGCCACAGAGGGCATGTTCTTGTGCACCAAAGAGAACCCTGGGGACACAGCATAGGCAGTATGAAGTGAGGCTCTAGTCCCTCAGCCCTGCTCTGCCCCAGGAACACTTCCTGTCCGCTACTCCACTTTTTGCTTCTTCTATCTCCATATGTGAAAGTCACCCTGTACTCACATTGAGGTGGGGAGTTCCTGGGAAACCACTGTGCTCTGATAAGGAGTAAGAAAGAGTGACCTTGAGGAGAACATTAACGGGGTCAGAGGATAGGGGTCCTAGTCCAGCTCTGCCACTCTGGTTTTCTGACTTCATACCAGTGACTTTCAACCTGACTGCACATCAGCATCACCTGGGGGCTCTTTAAATATACCGATGCTCGGGTCCTGCTCTCACCATTCTGATTTAATTGGTCTTGGTGGGGCTCAGTCATTTGTATTTTTTTAAAGCTTTCAAGATGATCCTAATTGTATAGTCAAGGTTGAAAAACACTGTCTTAAATAGACAACTAAATCTCTCTGGGCCTCATTTTTTCATCTATAAAATGGGAATAATATCTTCCCTACTTAACTTTCATGGTTTCTGTGAGAATTCAATAAGATTATGAATGAGACAGGCCATGTGGGTTATGAAGCACTTTGCCAGAGTTAGCACAATTTAGATATTTTTACTTTGGCCCATACAGTTTGTTTGTTTTTTTTGCTTATAATTAGTTGTCAAAATTTAACAATTATGAGATTTGGTTTTAAATAATCAGTTTCCAGCTTTCTTGGTAAAATTAGAAGATCTGGCAAAAAATCAGCTGCCACTTCTAACCAGCAACTGGAGTGGAAAAGTGGTCTCTTCTTTTAACTTACTATGGACTCTATCACTTTCTGAGATCTTATGCTAAGCTCAGATCTATGATAGACCAAATTCTAAGATAACGCCAATTGATCCTCGCACTTGCATAATTCTCTCTTTTTCAGGTATGGGTGGAAACTGAATATAATGAAATATCACTCCTGTAATGATATTATGTTATATGGCAAAAGGTAGATGATCTTCAGTAGACCTGTCTTAATCAGATGAACCCTTTTAAAGTAGAATGTTTTCTCTAGTTGGTGGCAGAAGGAGAAGTAAGGGATCTGAAGCATGAGAAGGATTCAATATGCCATCACTGGCTTGATAATGGAGGCAGCTACATAGCTTTCCCACTTGGAAATGAATAGGCGTGGCTTCTAGAGTGGACTGAGTGGACCTCAGCTGATAGCCAACAAGGAAATGGAGACTTCAGTCCTATATCACAAAGAACTGGATTCTACCACAAAAATGAACTTGGAAGTAGATTTTTTTTTCCCCCAGAGCCTCTAGATGAGAAGTCAACTCAGCCAAATCTCGATTTCAGCCTTATACTCTGAGTGGAGAAGAAAGGGACACTAAGCTAGGCCACTGACCTACAGAACTGTGAGTTAAAAGGTAAGCCACTAAGAGCGGTATCACACCCAGTGTTGCAATAATTTGTTATGCAGCCATAGAAAACTAATATGGCCTGTGAAGGTATTTGAGTTTTCAAATTCTGTATCTGATTGGAATATGTCATGAGGATGGTCCCACATAAAATAGGCCAACTGATTTTCAGCGAATGACCTCCTAAGTGGAAGCAATTTTTAATGACTTCGGTATGAAATCTGGTTTTTAGACACACAGTGGTACTGCTACTCCATCACTTAAAGACCTTGGAAAATTTCCTACTGCCTGAATAATGAATTCCAGATTCCATAATATGGTACTCAGAGCACTTCACAATCTGGCCCCAAACTCCATGACTGACCTAATCTCCCTCTATACATCTTGTTTGGCTAAGGAGGTTCTAATTGGTACCTTCCACATAATCAACTGTCTTTGCTTCTTCAGAAGTCTTTTCCTCTTCTCCCTGGCTGTCAATCTCCCCACCTTTCAGGGCTTGGCTCAAGGCCACCTTCTCCACAAGCTCTCCTTGGAGTATCCCAGTCACAGTTCATCTTGTTTTGCTATAGTTCTTTATAATTCAAGCTGGAAACTACTATTCTGCTATGTAACTGTTCCTATCTGGTGTGTTCCTTAAAGAACCACTTTTCAATATTAATTAGTTTATCCCTTACCCTGGCCTGCCTCTGCATATCATTCCCACAAATATGTCCTACATATAGCAAAGACTCAAGATATATTTGTAAAGCTAAATTGAACTTATGTTTGATTTTCAAACAGATAAGACAAGGCATCTAAGCATTGCAGTAAAACTGGAGACATCACATTGTGGTTTGGTATCACCCTTTCTCAGGCTCCTGATGGTTCTTCCCTCCCGAAGCATGGTTGCTATGGCATTGAAAGGGATTAGAAACTTTTTTTCAGGCATCTAAAAATCTACTGTGGAATTGAGGTATGGCGAAACTTAATCAATGTGGCAACATTGATCAAGGATCAACTCATACATTATGCTAAGATCTCAATCGACCAGAGGCAGTCAAGATTTCACTGCTCTGGGTTATCCCGCCAATCTCAGCCCCATATACAGGGAAATTCACAGTTCAGTGAACTCTACAATCATCCAAGATGGTCTGGAATATCAAGCAAAAGGGTTGTTGTTGCTTTTCTTGGAGAATGTCATAGATTCACAGTAAAGATTTAACAAATAAATGAGCAGTGAGTTTCACCCATCCCAGAAGTAGAACTCTACCATCCAAATCCCCTGGCAGCCAGCCTACCGAGTTCTTCCTCCTCCTGAACATGCTGATTATAGATTATCCTCACTGTATCCAGGTCTTTGTTGAACATTTTGATGAGTACCAAGTACTTATCAGATGTATCCTGTGCTACCAGTGGCCTTTCGAGGAGGCTTCCTGCTATGTCTAACAGCTGTAGAAGAGGTGGAGAAAGAAGAGGAACAAGTAGTCAATTAAGCATTTCCAAGGTTACACAAATCTTGTTTCTTGGATTTTCTTTCATATGTCTATCAATGTAAGAAGGTCAAAAAATTGTTATTGAGCAACTGGATAAATAATTATTAATAGGTAGATATTCATAGTCTGTCTCCTTTCTCTTTTGCTTTGAAAGGAGGATTTCTGTCTGCTGAATTACATATCAGATTCTTGTGGATGTAAGAATCTGGATAAAGGGTAAAACATAGAGAAAACGTAAATATATCAGAAAAGTTAAGCTGATCTACATTTAAAAGACCATTAAAAAAAAATCTCAAACATTGAAGGATGGTAGATAGAAAAGAAAAAAAGAAGTTAAGTGGGCTAGGTGTCGGGGAGAATATGAAGGGCTAAAATTTGAGAGTGGAGTAGAAAAAAGTTTCAGAGAGAACTAACTCTTGAATTAATTTCTGGAATCAAATGGTTGAAGAGAGAAATCCTAATAGTCTTCCTATGTGAATTATGGAATAGCAGGTATTTATTAAAGGTCATTCTCTCTCTCTCTCTCTCTCTCTCTCTCTCTC
>NW_006442497.1:6755097-6762229 GCF_000325575.1 Pteropus alecto | reverse complement strand
TCTCTCTCTCTCTCTCTCTCTCTCTCTCTCTCTCTCATCTATGGCTAATGAGGCCTGGCAATTTGGATTACCCAATATTCTAGAATAGCATAGATTCCAGTCCATGTTTGGACATTTTCAGTGACTAGAAACTTAACAATTTCTCAAGGAAGTTCACTTCATCTTTAAATAGCATTGACAGACATCTCTTTCCTCTGCTAAGCCCAAATCTGTCTCCTTGTAATTTCTACTGATTAGTTCTGGTTCTAACACTTAAGGCTTCACAGATTAAGTCCCTTCATAGTTTATAGATGATCTATCATGCTCTATAAGTCTTCATATCTCATGACTCAGAATTCTCAGTTATGCAGCCATTTATCTATGCATTGTCCTAAACCTTTTCCATATTCTTGTACCATCTGATTTGGCCAATGCAGGGAAAGGGCACAAGTCTTCTTATTCTAATTACTTGTACTTGAATCCTGTAATAAGTTACCTGGTAGGTGGTTTGCATCAGTTTGAATCAACCTGACAGCAGTTGTTAAACAGCCATGATATTATAGAACCACAGTGACTGCAGTAGACTACTTCACTTTTAATGGGTAAGGCCCAAAGAATATATTCCAGAAGAAACTCTTCTGAAAAGTATTTTTACATCTTATTTTCAGAAAAGCATTAGTAACCAATCTGAGTAGCCAATGATACACACTCCCTTGTTCTAGGACACTCACAATACCTTTCTATCAGACTAATAAGAACAATTAATATCTGCAGAAACAGAACAGTTGGAAGAGTATCTTTACCCTCCTCAGATGAGGGCAAAGGGAGAACTGATCACAGGAATGGCTCCCACCCAACTTGTACAAACCTTAAAGGCATGCTCCAAATCAGGTGCATCATCAAAGGCTTGAATAAAGATAGTCCCCAGTCTTCGGTCAAGATCTTCTACTCTCTGGTTAAATTTAGAGACATCATTTTCAAATTCCTGAAGAGACATCACGTAGACATAGAAAAATATGATTTTCTGAAAGACAGTCCTACTATGCCCTCCCTTTATTACTAACACTTGTACTTGAATCAGTTATACCAAGGATTTATTTTCATTTTCCAAAATCCACCTTGTCATGAATTATTTTTTATCCATGTAAATAGTTACCTGATTATTGTAGCATTTTTTTTCTCCTAGACACTCTAGGCCAAACAGTAGAGTGAGTCAAATTGTGAAGTTGGCACCCTTTTACTTCCCTCTCTGTGCCCCCTCTGCCACTCTCTGAAGCCCCTTCTCTATCACCCACAGTGCCAACTCACACCACCCTGAAAGCCACCTCAACAGCGACAGCCCCAGTAATGGGGCATCTCTATCATTATCATCTACTTTCCTTCCTCCCCCAGGCCAAAATCCTATTTTTCAGTGTAACCAAATTAATCTAGCCATTAGGAGAAAAGTAAGCTAATTAAACTAATATACACCATTTCTTCTAAGTACATTTTAATTGGTTAAGACAGCAGCTAGTCATTATTCTTTAGGTTGCCAAATTTAGCAAATAAAAATACAGGACATGCATTTAAATTTCAACTTCAGATAAACAATGAATTTTTTTTAGTACATATCCCAATTATTGTATTCTAGCTGACAACCCAAAGTGTGTTCTCCTACTTAGAATATAGCAATTATCAGAGAAACTTTAACTCAAATTTCTAATTTGTGGAATTATTATTATTTATTATTATTGCTTTATAATAGTAATACATATATTTATAAAAAGACAACAAAAAATATAAAAACATAATATAGTTTTACTTCTCAAACCCAACTACATTAACATTATAGTATGTTTTCCTGTGCATTGGATTTTATTTGTTTTGTTTTATCATACAATAGCAAATACATGGAATGGATCCTGCTTTGTAGTCCATCCTTTTTTCCTATTTTTGATGAATGGAATTTTTAAGAAAGCAACATCTCCCTGGATTTGCTAAGATCTCTCTAGACATTTGAAGGTGCTCAGATCCGATTTCTGCTCTAATTTATTTCTCCTCTCCCCTCATATGCTCTTAAAATTCTTTCTCCAGTAATTAGCCATTTCCCTCTCAGAGAACTCCATTTCCTTGTTTCAGTCTGGCTCTTTTTCTTCGTTTTGTTTCCTGTGGGCTTGCACTCACAGGTCTCACCTTTTTTGGGCTATGGATGAGACATCAGCTCTTGTGTCCTAATCATGAAAAATGCATCTCTGGTCTTTCCCTGATCCTGAGTACTCCCTTGGAAACCAGAGTCAGATCAGAAAAAAAAAGGCTATTACTTCACTTAGCTACCCTAACCCACCCCCAAGCCACTAATAAAATTCTGCCCAGGTATGCCTGGCCTTCATGTAGCAGTCTGCTCAAAGCTTAAAGTTTTGGAAGCTGCAGAGTGGCCACACCCTCCACCTTCATTCCACATCCATCTCAGCATCTCTGAAACTTTGGGTGTCATTAATCCTGAGCAGTCAGCAGTTGGAAAAGGCCCTCCCTGATCTTTCTCTTGACACAAAGAATAATTAGAAGTGGGTCTTCCTTCATAAAACCACTTGGACCATAGAGCTAAAGGAAATGCACAGGGAAAAAGCAAGTCATATCCAGACCCTATAGGCCAGAGGCATCTGAGAAAGAGACAAAACTTGCAAGTTAGCCCTCTCAAGCCCTACCATGCCTTGGGGATCCAGGCAGTCATAGGAGAACTCTGAGAAGATCCTGTGCATCTCTTGAAATTCATCATACATTTGCTGGACCTGCTGACTCAGGGCATTCCCTCTGATGCCACTAAACTCAAGCTTGTCCAGTTTGTGAAAATCCAAGATTGTCTTCAGAAGATCCTATAGGGACAATTCACAAAGAGTTAAAATAATAATGATGACGATAACAGCAGATCATTCTCAAATTAGTATGGAAAGAGCTGGAAATCATATGGGGGTGGTGGTTGCTTAGGAAAATGTGAAGCTTGATTTGTGTTGTAACCTTATTAGATTGGGTTGGTATAAATAAAAATTGCTTAAACTCAGTAATGAAGTAACAAGAAAGTACAGATAAATAAAATTCACACAAAAAAGATCAGACTTATACTTCAGCCTCTTTCAGTGTTTTCTAATAAATAATAAAGCATATTAATAACAATATTATTTACATGATTGGTGACTATATTACCAATTAAAAAAATCAATTTCAAATTGACCATGTTATCTAGCTCTAGAATGGTAGCTATCTTACGAATATTGACAGGAAAGTGGATCCTCTAAATAGTCCTAAATACAAGCCCAGAGGGTGACACCAACATTCTGAGCAACTACTGCCAAGAAAATAAATCTGTTGGGCGCTCTTGACAAGCATATGCAGCACAGTCAAGCATGTGGCCAGCTGAGTGGCAGTGGGCAATTACTTGATATCTGTATGTTTAGTTTCTTCATCTGTATAATAAAGTGAGAGGTAAATAAGTTGATGATGCAGGCTTAGGATTTAGGCCAGTGCCTGGCATGCAGTAAATACACAGTAAGTATGTACTACTGTTGCTGTTGTTGGTATGGCAGTGCTCCAGCTGTGCTCAGAATTAAGTGACAGGTAGACAACACAGCCAGAGCCTTGGAAAGAAGCCCTTCCCAAGTCCATGGAAGCCACTTCACCTCTGATAAAACAGGGGCCTCCAGAACACACCTAGCATGGCAGATCGTAGTATTTCTCTCTCATGAATACTGGCCTAAAATCACAAAACCTCCACATCAAAGCATTCTTCTCATTACAACTTTCAGTCTGTGTGCATACCTCTTCAGTAGGAAAGAGGAAGATGACAGTTACCTCTGCGTGATTTTGGCAAACATTTGGTGTGGATCACTAGGAGGGGGTCTTCTATCCTGAGGAAGTTTGAAGGGCAAGAAGAGGGAACACTATGTGGTGATGTTGAAAATCTAGCAGGTCCTGGTTCCACTCCAGGAAATTCCCACTGCCCAGTGGTGACTATTATATGTCAACCCATCAGACTAGCAGAAGGCTGCCTGATTCCTTTCTCTTTCTGAGACACCAAGTTCAGCAGCAGCAACAGAGGCATTGGGAGGAAGTGATGAAAAGTATCTGACTTTCCCCACATTGACTTTCCCCATGCAGCCTTGGCAGCCATCTGACAACCTTTTATTGCTCAGCCATGTTCAAACATGGCTGTCAGCAAGTAGCTGGAGTAGGAAAGGAGAGAAGAGGAAAGAACAAACCAAGGAAAGAAAGACATACACCCAAAGCAGGGGGTCTTGCCACCAATGGTGAAAATGGATCAGTCTTTATTTTAAAATATGTTCAACTTTATACACTGAGAAAAAAACAGAAATGAATTAGACTTAAATGAAATGGACTTAAATAGTAATTAAATTAAATTAAAAAGTACTTAATTGTAAGCAGTGTTATAGGAGAAACGTATTTGTGCTGTGGAGTGTCACCTAGGTAGTCATTTTTCATAATTCCATGGATGCCAATTTTAATATTTAGGAAATACTCTCTAACCATTTTAAAAGACAGATACATCTTAATATGTTTGATTACATCAGAAAATTAGATGATAATTTTGTTATGCTATTTTATTTCTCAAGAATATCTGAAGCATGATCTTGGGTGGCCACTAGAAGGTGTTTTATCTCCAATCTAACAGGTAAACCATAGGTGTTAGATACATATTAATTTAATCATCCCAGTTTTGGAGAAATTCTGATTACTAAAAATAATGGATATTTACATTGCTTTCATTTAACAGACACATAATGGACAACACATTTATTTAGGGTCCAATTCAAGGTCTTAGACCTTTCTTATTTCACTATTAAAAGTATCCCCAATCTCCACTCCACAATTCCCCTGAATTCTCTCTTCCCTTGACCTGCTTAAGCTTGCTTCAGAGTTCTTACCATGCTCTGGAATCATAATATACTATTTGGCATTATATTATATTATTTTTTTTATTTTATATCCATCTTTCTCAGCAGGTTGTAAATGCTCCAGAGGTATCACTGTATCTTCAGTCCCTGAGAGAGTCCCAGATGCTGAGAAATATTGGTCGAATTAATAAATATATGATCTTCAACCTTCGACTTAGCTACAAAACCTCTAGGAGAAGGTGACAGGGTAGTAAAGAATCTAGGAATCATGGACTCAGGAGAAATTGAGAAAATAAGGAAAATTAGACAAGTGAATTACCAAGCAAGGCCAAACTGTGTGTTTGAAGAGCTTCGGTTAAGTGCAAGGCAGAAACTTGCATGGTCCTACTCTGAGGGCAGAAGTAAGACAAATGAGGACAAAGAAGTAGATTTGGCCTCAACTTCTAGGTTTAAATTATAAAATTTCTTATATTTGGCCATTTGATCTACAAAAATGATAATTTTATGTGGTTCCACTTAATAAAACGAAACCATTGAATGCCTGGAAATGTCCAACTATAGAATGAACTGCTAAGAGAGGGAGTGAGCTTTCTAACTCTGCATGGATTTTAGTAGAGGTTTGACATCAGAAGTATTGTAGATAAGATTCCTGAACCTGATGAGAAATTGTCTTGCAACCGTAGAAATAGATTTATCATAATAACCATGACTAACTATATCTTTGATTCTTAAAATATTTCAAGGTAGCTCTTCTTATTGTTTATTTAGAAGTCTCACAAAACAGATAAAAAACAATTTAAACCAATATGAGATTTAAATGATATTTTTAAATATCCATTTTTATTCATCACAGTTGTAAACTTGTGAAATTCATTATGCCACATACAGGCTGAAAATGTCATCTTGAGAGGTAGTATATGTAGCACATGGAAAGAGCCTAGTATAGGGGCAAAAACCATGGGCTCACACAACACTGGTCTATGTGACTTAAAGCAAGACACAACTTTTCTAAGCCTCACTTCCCTGACCTGCAAATGGATTCATTGATACCTGACTTGCCATGAGGTTACTGAGTGACATGAAAAGTGCCTTGGTGGGATTGAATAAATGGTAGCCATTGTAATTAACATCACTCTGGTGTCATTGGATCAGATTAGTGGATAAGAGATGTGTAATGGTTGATAAACAGGTGCTCCTTTCCAGATAGCACAAAGAACATGGGTTCCAGGCAGCTGACTGGACTGACTGGGTCCTATTCTTATGAAAAACCATGCAACTGTTAATGGGGTGGTAGGAGGGGCTTCCATTTGTGCTATGGCCCTTGAAGTGGAGAATCAAACTTGGGGGTAATGGCAAGCCCCACAAATACAAGCTTGTTCTCGAAAGAAAGGTCACACTGCCCACCTTAAAAGAAATGCCTTCAGAATTCATTAAGGGAGAGCACAAAGCAGACATTCATAGATGAAAATCTCAAAAGGTCATTGGGAAAAAGACTGTTTACCAGACAACAGCGGCCAACCTTATGCAGCTAATGGTCTCCTACGTGAGCACATGCTCAGGCAGGACTGAAATGGAAGCCTGCCCAATTAGACCTGGATGAAAAGAGGCGGTAGAGAGACTGGAGATGGCAGAAAGAGCAAGGGAAACGTGGTGTATATTAGGTCAGCTTATTACCTATCTCCCTGCTTTTGCCTCCAAGTGAATCACAGCTTTACAGAAATTTTATAATGAAAGAAATGAGGGCTCTTTTCAAGCTGCTTACTTACTGCATTGTTTGGAGGGAAGAGGCCGCAGGCAAAAATATAAACAGGAGATCTGCAGCATCTACAATATTATGGCACAAAAATGAACTCTGTGTGTGCGGCGTGTGTATGTACATGGTATGAGGTATACGTGTGTGTTTGCTGTGTGTGGAGTGTGTGGAGATGTATATGTGTTGTATGTATTCTGTCTGGGGTCTGGCGTGTGTGTAGTATGTGTGTGGGGTATGGGGTGTGTGTGCATGTGTGTGGTACATGTGTGATGTATGTGATATACATGTGTGTACAGTGTATGTATGTTGTATGAGCTGTATAATGTGTGTGTTATGTATTGTATGTGTGGTATTTGTGTGGTGTGTATGTGATATGTGCATGGTGTTGTATGTATGTGTGTGAGTATAGTGTGTGAGTTGTGTGTAGTGTAAGTGTGCAGTGTGAACTGTGTGTATACAGTGTGTGTGTGTATGTGTGTGTGTGTTTGTGTGTGCAAGCTGGACCACTCAGCAG
>NW_006442497.1:6747420-6754861 GCF_000325575.1 Pteropus alecto | reverse complement strand
GGGTGAGGGAAGGAATCAAGAAGTAGCTGAAAGGTTCTTTTTCTCTTCGATTTTTGACTGTTCGTTCAAATTGCAAAGATTTTATATACTTTTGGGATTTCCTTAGCAAGCTGTAAAGTCAAATATTTTTCTTTCATGGAATGTGAATTACAATTTTACCCAAATGACTTTTTTAGAAAAAAGACCTAGAAATCATGTGGTAAAAATAGAGTATGCAAAGGCAAAATAGAGTGTATAGGGCAGAATAAAATCACAGAACCAGTTTGGGACCCTCAGAATGGAGGGAGGGAGGAAAGCACACCTGTAGAACCCCCTAGGGAAGTATCCAAGTTTGGTGGAAAGATGATACTTGGAACCATTTGCCTTTGGGTACGAATCCCTGCTAAACCTCTCAGAGCCATGTCATGCTGGGCAAGTGAATTGATGTGCCATGTTTAACTGTTCATTTGTTACAGTAAGGGGATTGATACCTATCTCTTATGATGGTTGTAAGGGTGCAGATTCTGGCATGAGATAGGCACTTGAAATATGTTAGTTCTTTATTTTTCTATTATTTTTCCTTCCCCTGCTCAAGGGTTATCTTTCTGAGAGATTAGCTGTATTATGGTTGTGAGGAGGAGGAGGACGATGGTATCTTGAAAATGCAATTACTCCACAGGCTGCAGATCTGCTTAAAAATGCTCAGCAGCATACTGCACCCCCATACCCCTTCCCCATCATTTTAACAGGCACCTGAGGGGGAAGAGTCGTCTGCACAATGAAACTTTCTTATGAAAAAAGAAAAAAAAAAAACAGAAAAAAGCAACATAAATCAGAGGGGAAAAAAATTTGAGAGAACTATGGAGATTAGCATAACCCTGGATGTGAGCATGTAGAGGGTAAATGCACTGATGTAATTTTATTAACTTGGCTTCATGAATTTATTAATTGCAGCTACCCACATCTCAGTGGCCACATACTGTATTAGAACAGCAAGATGAATAAGGCTAGGTTCATGCTAATTTCTTGCTGGAGAGAAGTAGATTAATCCCATTTCAAACAGGCATCGATCACAGAGTTACACAGAATGTTAACTAAAGGGCTGGGTACATGAAATCTGCTTGGAGACAATCAATAGTCCCATGTCTTGCTGCACTGAGCTGAGTAGGAAGAAGTGGGGGATGAGGCTGAGCAAACAATTGCTCCCAAGAGAGAGGGCAACAACTACTAGGACAGGGGGGTAAGGAGCAGCCACAGGAAAAAGAAAAATCATGGAAATTCAGGATGAAGAAAGAGCTAAAGGGAAACAAACAAACATACAACAAGCTTGGAACAGAGGAGGGGAAGACAGACAAGTAGAAAGGGAAGGAAGAGGAAAAATAAAGTAAAAAAGAAAAGCAGTAGAGAAAAGAAATAGTGGAGTTTGACCTAAGAGCAAAGAAGTGAGGACAGAGTATGGTGGCATTCAAGTCATCCTCTAATTAAACTGGGGCAACTGCTTTTCATTCCTCTGTGCCCTTGAGTCAGAAAGAAAAAGGAGCCGGAGAGCTGACTATTGTGAAGATAAATGACTCTGAGGAGACTTGTGGCCATGGCTGCATATATTTACTGAATATACCCCTCAGATTAGGTAGCCTAATGTTAGAATAGCTGTCTATATGCAAAGTCACATCATTAGCATGTGTGCATAGGGTCCGAGGCCCCAGCCCCATAGTTATTTCTGAGCTGTGCTCCACTTCCACTCCCAGGGACCTCTGTAGGACTGAGGAGCCTGCAAGGTAGGTGGTAATGGCACCCTGGTGAGCCATGCCTGGGGCAGGTTGGAGCTGGAAGTCTGTCACCTTGGCTAAACAATGAGAGAAGGGAGGGGAAGGGAGGAGAGACTAAAATGGAAATAACTGCAGATAAAGAAGACATTTAGGAAAAACCAGATATCAATTATTTATACTCTCCATGATCCCAATGAAGAATTTAAGGTGCACTTTTCATAAGTTCTAGCTTCTGGCTTTTTAGCTTCTATATTTTCTGTCTCTACACCCTTTCTCATCTTTCCCTGGTGAATTCCTACGCCAGTTTCTAAATTTACTTCTCACACTTCCCATTCTCTCAGAGCCCCTCTGTGTTAGGGATTCCTCTTTCTTGTTCCCAATAACACACTGATTTTGTTTGTATCATGGCTTTTAATAAACTTTGCTGAAATTTTCTGATTCTGTTTCTTTCCATTCCTGGATCTCCTCCACTAGTCTGTCTATTTTCTCTTGTGCTCTGGCTATTGGCTTCTTATAGGTAAGCCATTATTTGAGTCATCATTGAATCCTCAGTGTATAGCTCAGAGCCTGGTAAGTGGTGCTGCTGGATTGATGTTTTTGAACTGAAATGAATAGATTCAATCTCTTATTTTTGTCCTTATAATCCCACAGTTTGTGCCACTCATCATAGCCTCCTCTTAACATATCCTCTCTCATTATCTCAAATCTCTGCTAACGATAGCTAAAAACATGATTTTAATTCCTTCTCAGTCTCCTTGGCTACTTTCCTAATCTTGAGCTTGACCCTGAATTTCTTTAAAAAGTTTTAAAATAAGTATGCATTTCACTTTATTGTGCCCACTGCCTTCCCCCCACAAAGTTCAATCAGCAATATAGTATTTTACAGTGTTAAAAAGACCTGTTAGCCATATTAAATGTTGAAGGCAAAAACAATTTTTAAAAGTTTTATGTCTCCTCACCCTGGTCCTTGACTAATATTCATATTAACTTTTAAATAATTGGGAAAAAGACATAATTTGAGCAAAAGTCACTTTTCTTTTGCATGGAGATTCAGTTAGTCTTATTGTTTTTGGAGCTACCTTCAGGGTGAAGGAGCACAGAAGGATAAGTTCAAAGCAATAGCTTTGTGCAAATGGCCAGCTGTATACAGATTAGCTCATTTGCATTTTGCATATCAGATTTTCTAGCAAGAGTTTATTTAAAACAAAGTTTAAAGTTATGGGCAATTTAAAAACCAATTAGTTTGAATTAGTTGACTCATTCCTTGAGCTTTCTTCCTAAATGAGTCTATGATCAGAATTTCTTAAAATTCTAATAGACCCACCATTGCATGATAATCAATACAAATGATCAATACAAATATTTATTGAATCTTATTATGGGTTCTCCAACCAAAGGAGGATTGGCCGCCATGTTGTGTTGGTCATTTTCCTATTTCACTTTTTGGATCTCTGATCTGCTTACTCCAGCATGGAGCTGAGAGCCTGAGGTGAATGAACACTCTCACCTGCACCATGTGCAGTCGTCTCAGGAAGCCATCCAATCGCACAAAGACCAAAGAAGACTGGAAATCCCACTCCTTGACTTCCTGGTCCTCTTTGAAGTAAGTGTGGAGATTCTCCCTTCTGTCCTGAAAAATCTGCTTGAAGAAGTTCAGGGTGTCCATGACCACTTGAAGTTTTCTCTGACTTTCTTCTACCTCACTTCTCATGAGGTCTTCTGGACTGAGATAATCAGAAGCCTGGAATGCAAACACAATAGTGTCACTAAGCTTGGTTGCAAGTGCAAGACATCTCACAACGTTGCCAAAATGAACTCTGAAGAGAATAATTGCCCGCGTTATATTTTTCAGAAGCATATTATAGGAAACATTTGACTCCATGCCCACAGGAGGACTGGGACCTGGGCTCAAGCCAAATAGTCAGTGATTGGCTCAGGGGTAGGGAAGTGACCAATTGGAGATGAGGAAACACCATGAATCTTTTTGGGGGCTAGCTGGGGATGGGGCAAGTGTTCTTTCCTAGGTTTCTTTTCTGACTTACTGATTTTCTACAGTAAAATAATTTGAGTGCAAGAATTCTGTGAACCATAATTATTTTCCTGTCTCCTAGAGACTTAAACCTGGAAAGCTGTGAAGATGAAGCTGTTAGACAGCCATTTTCACCACTACAGGGAGGACAAGAAATAACTGAGTCCTGATGGCATTATGTAAGGTTTAATGGTAAGTCCAGGTTGAAGCTAGTCTTACTATAGACTTTCAAGGTACCCGAGCCAATACGTTTTCTCCTTGTTGATACTAGTTTTGGTTGAGTTTTCTTATATTTTCAGCCAAAAGAGTCTTGGCTGACAAACATGGAGTGATGGAAGAGCACTGGTCTAGTCATCAAATAACCTTGCTTCCAATCCTAGGTTGGGTAACCTCTAGCAACTTAGTTAACCTCTCTGAGCCTTAGCCCACATTTTAAAATCATCATCATCATCCAAATAAGGCTCTCCCTGCCCACAGGGTTCACCTGAAAATGACCATGATCATGAATGTCACAGCAATTGGAGCCTGTAATGTGCTCTATAGATATTATTATTAGTTATTCTTTGAACTTGTTCATTGTTTCTTCAGGGTCATAGCTCCTTAGGGGGAAAAAAAGCCAGTTTGGGAGAAGGTCATCCAAACCTCCTTAAGGCCTCCGGTTCTGTTCACAGACACATTCTTCAAGGTTTATAGTGCCCTGGTTGATGCTACAGAAATCCCTAAGAAGGGAGAGCATAAAGTGTGTGATCTAAGAAGCTGATCTGTAGCTCATGGGCACCAAGTTCTTAGCGGCACAGGGCACACTGTAAGCCTTGCCATGCATGACTGCATAGGAGCCTCACAATCACCCAGCTATCCTGTGAGAGGGTCCTCTTCTTTTTAACATTGCAAAAAGGAGAAAAGTGAGATACAGAGCAGATAAGTGACTTGCCAGGTACATACAACTAACAAGAGGTGATGCAGGATTTGGCACAGGGACGTTTGACTCTAGAGGCAGCATTCTTAACTGTTAGGTTTCACCTCTGACTTAATACCAGTCTGTCAGCCCAGATCATTAAAGAGGTCAAAATTCACCACCCCCACCCTTCATCGGACCCTGGATTTGGGGCAGAGAGGAAAGGAAGACCAGGCTTTCCATGTATTCCAGCACTACTAAAAACATGTATTACTGGCTTGTGATTAGTAAAATAAATCAAGTGGGAGAACCCTTTGGATGATAATTCTTCCCATGCCCTGAAAAAATGCACACTTTACTCAATGTCAACCAGCCCCTAGAGAGAGGTCATTGAGAATTTTGGGACAGCCAACCTGCTGGATGAGAAGATTGCAGATCTCCTGGAGCAGCACAGTAAGCCGCCCTGGGGAGCGGTAGGACTTGCACGAGGCCCAAATCAGACAGACCACGTGGAGCAGAGGTCGCAGCCATGGCTTCACCTCTGGAAACTCCATGCCCTCTAGGGTTTCTAGGTGGTGGTAGAGTGGCATCAGATGTGTGTGGATGTCCTGCGCCTCTGTCAGAGCTGGAAGAAATTGAAGACAGTCACCCTACCCTTCATAGGGCCCATACCCACTGAGTTGGGGTCCTGGTGCCTGGAAAGAGAAGGATCTGCAAAGCGATGGCTACAATTTCTCCCTAAACTGAGAGAGCAGAAGGCTGGCTGATCCCCATAAACTTTTCAGCTCTTATGAGGAAATACTGAAATCTGAAGGGCCCTGGACAGCTAGGATAATGGTCTGAGGAGCCTCTCTCATATCATTCCTATATCTGGACTTCTTCCTGGCCCTCTCAGCCACAGTCTAGTGTTTGTGTTTGGAATATACTCATTAATTATTTGCTGATTCCTTGGTGTCTAGTATGTCTTGAGGCAAAACAAAATAGATGACAGAGAATAGATTTTAGAATCTGAAAGATCTGGCTTCAAATGCCTACCCAGACACTTAACAGTTGTAAGACTTTGGGCACATTTAACCTTTCTGAACCTCAAAAATAGGCTGGAGAGTAACTAATGAGTTCTTGTGAAGGTCCGAAGGTAGCACAAACAGAATCTTCATACATAACTAGCACAGTGACGAACTAAAGCAGGCGTTCCATAAATGGTAATGTCTCTGATAAATATTTGCTAATGAAGAATCTCATTGAGTTCTTATGGAAGATAAGTCACAGACTGATGATGGCAAGTTCTACTGGTTTTCAAAGCCAAGAAAATCTCCTATCATTTCTTTT
Organism: Pteropus alecto; assembly: GCF_000325575.1. NCBI lineage: Eukaryota > Metazoa > Chordata > Mammalia > Chiroptera > Pteropodidae > Pteropus > Pteropus alecto. The sequence continues at coordinate 6,748,860 of NW_006442497.1, read as the reverse complement.
GAATACACCCAAGAAAAGAGAGGTGACTTTCACCAATGATCTTGTGGTGACTGAGAGGGAAAAGTAGCAAAACCAGTAGCATCAGGTATTAATTTTTCATAGCAACTTAAAAAGAATGTAAAAGTCCACTGAATAAACTAAACTGCAAGGGAGTGTTTATAAAGGCTGGTTCTTTCCTAGGCAGATCATCAGGCACTATCATATGAGAGCAGATGGCATTAAGTTATATTATGTGGAAGAAGCTCTGCATTCCTTTTAAAGGAAGCTCAAAATATACCTATTTAGTAAACAGTTTTACTATGCTAGGCATCGTCCTACTTACTAGACATATACTATCTCATAGAAAACCCTGCAAAGTAGCTTTATTATTCCTACTTTATAAATGAAGAAATTAAGACCTAAGCAACTTGCCTCAGGTCTTCCTGTGAATTGGCCAGCTCTGCCTAGCTGAACAAAAGCAATATTGTTCCAAGTTTATTATGTTGAACCCCTGAATTGATGGCTGTGAGACTCACTTCACACAAGAGTTTGTGATGTATACATTTGTACTTTATATATCAAATGGAGTTGCGGATAGTATGTGAATTGAATTTTTAAAAGTCAAATATCATGGCAAATTGATTAGAGCAGTAATTCTTAAATGGGTGAGCTGGAGGTATCAAACCATTGCATGGGGCTGAGGGATAACAGAATTCAACAGCCATTCTAAGGAGTATGTGCTCTAGTTTTCACAGATGCCATGAGGAAAGAGGCTGAGACCATCAAGACAGAGGAACTTTTTCTTTATCCTTTTTTTTTTTTAAGCTAAAACCTCCTTTAATCATGCAAATAAACACACCACTGATTTTAAGAGCATAATATTTGAGAGGTGGCTCATCCAGTCCAGGATGCAATCACTTTGGCTTGGAAGGCAAATGAAGAAAGAGAGATGTACAGAGTTAGGCTCACACCTTTTAAAACTGTAAATATAAATGGGCAATTGTACAGTGATGAACAGTAAATTTTTAACAACAGGTTCTTCTGGGACAAAAGACTTTATTCGTAGCATTCACTGATTTCTGTGGTGTACTTACTACCAATATGCCCATCATGTCTGGTTTCAAGCTACCAACTGGACTTCACTGAGTGTTGGAGAGGAGGAGTTGAAAAGATTTGCATATAGTGGGCCTTTATGAAAAATTGCAAGCCAATTCAACTCTGCTCCAGAGCATCACCGGACTTTGACTTCTCTTCCACACATATCCACCTGCAAAAGTCCCGATGGGCAACCAGGTTGTACTATGCCAATCTTGGCTCCTAGTGGCCAGAGATGAGAACTCCTTGATTAGTCTATATTACCCTTGTTGTTTTCCCCTCCAAGGTACTGTTGCTTCCTGTTTTCCAAGGTTCTTCATTGCCCAACCAATTCCACTTCGGACCATTTCATTCCTACACATTTTC
>NW_006442497.1:6725449-6747376 GCF_000325575.1 Pteropus alecto | reverse complement strand
TACAAATCCAGAAATATTTCTTTTCCTCTCCCTCTCTCTAGTCTGTCAGTGGGTCAATGAAAAACCCTGATCATGACTAATATGAATAATGTACATAGTATATCTATGGAGGATAAAAAAAGACAGATTCTCTGAAATTAAATGAGAAATGAGAAAATTAATTGCCAGCCTCTAAAATATTTTTATTTTGCCAAGACCCCACCAAAATTTCCGACCAAATCTCTACCTAACTCTTCTAATCAAAGTTTTGCTTCCATCATCAGAATTGTTATATATTTCAAGGATTTCTATTTTTACAGTAGTGTTTATCTGGTACTATTATAATTACATTGTTTTTTTCTAATTTCGTTCATTGCCGTCATATACTCTATTGCAAACAACTTTTTGAAGCTGGAGTGGGAAAACAAATCTTTTAAAACAAGTAATCAATGTGAATGATCATAATCTATTAATCTATTAATGTAAAAAAAATATACTTGGGGATCTAAAAAACCAACTCACAAATATACTTTTACTACATGTTTTATTTCAGAGTCCCAAATTATAGCCATTTGCATATTTCCTTTAGATATTTGTCATGTCGGTGTACAACCTATAGTATTATTTAATATTTTTCTCTGAACTGACTCCCATTTTAATCTAAATAAAATCATATAAAATGAAAACTTCAGATCACTACCATAAATGGAAAACTAGTATCATTTGCCAAAAAGTTACTATTTAACACATTTTTAAATATACCTATCCATATGTCTTCCACAATCATCTCTCATACCAATAGTGATATACATACCCCTTTTTTAGACACTTGTACAATTTTTATTGAACTATAAATTGGGAACAACAGTTATTTCTTCTGTGATAAATAATCTCTCAGTGAAGCAATAAACTGGGGCCTCAAGATAGATCTTGTTCTATTATGTACTGGCAGAGTAGACTCTGTGATAAGATTTTAGGACCCAGAAAGACCTCAAAGACTAGCTAATTATGCCAGTCCTTCTCTGTTATATAGCACATGTCAAAAATTACACCATTGGAGCGTTTATTCTTGCATTTGAGTGGTTTTCAAACCCCACACCATTAGGAGAAGGTGGGACAAGGGATCAACCAATGGGCTAAAGACACAGGACACTCTTCTCTTTAACAGAGCAAATATACCTTGATTAATTTTATATTTTAGACTTACACCAGAGATTGTATTTAAAGAAAGAATTCCAATAGAGAAAAAAGTGTTTGAAAATCACTGTCTGGATTAAGCGTAAATCATATGAAATTGCAAATACCTTTAAAAACACATTCTGACCTATGATACTGAAGAGCTACGAGGAGGTCTGAAAAGATAAAGGAAAGAAGCAAGGTACACTGGTGAGGGAAGTGGGAGCCCTGAAAAAATTTACCTACTGCTAATTATAGACTTTGCTGGCTTTGCAGTTTTGACAAGGGCTGATCTTGTCTGGTGCTCAGATGGCCAGGAAATTGCAGTCTCATCTGACAGTAGGAATAGAAAAGGCAGAATTGGGCTATAAATGGAATAGAGACTTCTCAAGGAGCCAGGGGCAAAGGGACCTAAATTCCAGGGGTGAGAGATAACAACAAGCACATGTATAGTGTGGTACAGTCAGTAAAATACATACACTTATATTATATCTCTTATATTATATCTCAGCAGCCTAGGGAAGTAATCAGGGAGTGTATGTCCTATAACCATGGTATACAATAAAGCTCAGAGAGGTTAGGTGACTTTCTCTAGATCACAAAGCAGTGGAAATACAAACAGAGCACAGGATAGCTGCTTTCCTGCTTCTAGATTTGGTATTCTTGCCATCATGCTAGATTGTGTTGGGTTGGAGGGTTCTAAGGACTTGACGCTCCTGAAATCAGAGAGAGAAGATAATTCACTAAATAAAAAATTCGAGTCAAATGCATTTATGAAAATACTTGCTGTTCCTCACCTGCTACAACATCTCTGAACATGGCTTGGAAAGCTGGAAAGTAGCTGCTCTGAAGCTTGTCCAGGAGTCCCACCATGCCTCTCACCTTTATTGTTCTTAGTTGATTATAAATGTATTCCAGATCCTCAGACCTGCAACACCACGGAAAAAGGTGAATACAGGTGAACATCAGGAAACTCAAGGCACAGTGTGATGACACACCCTCAGATAGACAAGAGGAGCCCTGTCTCAGAGTTCTTCCACAGAGGCCAGCTCCAGACCAAATAGCCAAGACATCTGTTTCCAGAACAGTAAGGGCAAAAGCCTGTATAGGAGATATGGTTCAAAGGGGCAGCTCTAGGAGGTGACAGCAAGAAAAACTGCTGTGACCATCTGGTGGCTCAAAAGCTTGGCAGCTGGAGGTCATTAGCTCTTATCGTAAGGATTGGAGTGGGGTAAGAGAGGTGTCAGAATGAGACTTCTGGAGAAGGCCCCACAGTAGGTCAGCAGAATGGTCATAAATCAGGTAAGAGGATGAGGCATTTCAGCATGGTGGCACAAACAAGGCTGGAGCTCTACTGCCATTCTTGGTCATATGACATGGATACTCTCCACTCAATGCAAAGATAGGGACATCTGCCTCAAATATCTGTCTTTCTCCTTTTGAGTAAAAGATTAATCAGCAGGATGATAAATAGGAACAAGAAAGTAGGGAGGTAGAGGGAGAATCAGTAGGAGCATTAATTAGGTCTTTCTGAAACTCTGGGTCTGGGACACAAAGCATGATGGGCTTTCTAGCCCTACTAATGACAGGCTGGGAACTTGGAGAGTCTGTTCTGCATCCAGCTGTCAAAATCTCTATTTTTCTCCAGATCCTTACAAAAAGTATGTGTAAATAGCCTTGACTGTCCAAGGAGAAGGGATTAGACAAGTATAAAAAATATATGAAAGAGAGTTAATTAATTTTACATGTAGTTGAAAGAATCTTTGAAAAATGTCAGAAGATGTACTGACTACAGCCCAAGAAAGGAGGGGCAACTACTGAACCCTAGGGAAAGTGCACATCTCCCAGAACATAGGGAAACTGTACCCACCCAAATGACACTGAGTAGTCTGCTCTAGGAATGATGAAAAACACCTGGTAGTGAGACCAGACTCAGTGGCTGGCTCCCCCAGGCTATCATCCTCTTTTAGATATCTGTGTGCTCCCCAGGGTTTAAGTATGTGCCTACCTGCTCTTCCAGAACTCCAACTCCACCTTAGGGGTAGGATTGTCCCCTTGCAGGAGTGGCTGGGAAGACTTTCTCTTGAGTACCACTTGCACTTGGTGGATCCATTGGATCACTGCAGATTCAATGGCATAGATGACTGACTTATCTGTGGAATCCAAGCTGGAAAAGACACAACAAATCTCCTGAAACACTGGAAATAACTTAACTCTGGGTGTTCCCGCAAACAGAATCACAATTAAGAAAAAAAAATAGGTGGGAAGCTCCATCTAGTTCAGGCATTCTTAACTTTTGTTGGACAACAGACTATTGAATAGTCAATGAAAAGTACAGATCCTCTCCCCCGACAAAATGTTTATGAATTCATGCATACATAATTAATCATACACAATAATTCAAGACTCAAGGCTTCACCAATATTCTGAAGACTAGTTTAAGAACTTTGACTCCTGTCAAGTCTTTCTGTCAATGCAGAAATACACTGGACAAAAAACATTCACATGACTACCCAACCCTTGTTTGAATCCCACCAATGTCAGCAGGCTCCCCACTTGACAAAGCAGTTCATTCCTCAGTAGATCAGCTCTACATTGAGCCACATTTACTTCCCTGTGATTTCCTCATTTTGGTCTTAGTTCTGACCTCTGTATCAAGAGGAAATAGGTCACTTCCTCTTCTACAAGACAAACCATCAGCCATCTGAATACCAATATTAAATTTGCTTTGTCCTCCCTTTTCTAGTGAAAAATAGAATTCCCAAGCCTTCTACTTCATATACCGTTTAAACAAACAAACAAACCAGGAATATTTTGGAAGGAGTTAAAAATAAAAAAATACATTTTGGTTTGCCTTTTCACCAAGTCTTAACTGAAAATTGTTCATGCCAAGAACTCAAGACACAAATGAAAACAAAGAGAGGCTATCATTCACATTTCCATGCCAGGAAACCAACTTCACTTAATTTAATCAAATTCATATTTGTTGAGCAATGATATAGCATAAGTGATTACAGAAGGTATTAAAAGGAGAAGATATTCACCTTCCTGAAATATTATCCAGCCTTTTGGGAAATTATCAAATTTGAACAAAGGGAGACAAACTCAACAACAATTATTTTCACAAACACTGAATGTTATGTTAAAAATATAAAAGGAAAAGGAGAAGGGTAATTTGAATTTATTTATTTTGAAAATTGAGTATTTTTAATAAACCACAATAAGTTTTCCAGTTAACTGGGAAATTGCTTCAAATTACATATGTAGCAAATTACTTCCAATAGCAAAAACTCATTATAATTACATTGCCATCCTATGCATTACTTATTCTTCAGATCAAATCATGGGCCCTGAATACACAAAGACAGTAATACATTAGGAAACTCCTGGCATTAGGGCAGACTGAGCTCATGTAGGAAGGCAGCCTGTTGCCACAAACACATAAAAATACTCAGTAGTCTCAGGCATCTGTGGCCAATTGGCATTTGGGAATTTTCCTGTTTTGTTCGATGGGAGTCATTCAACTTGGAAGTCATCTACTTCAGCTTTCATTATGACCTCCTTCCCCCAGATAAACCTTGAAGGTGCATGATTAGTATATCCTGGACATCAGCAGGCCTTCCATTTTGACTCTTGGCCGATCCGTAATCTTAAATTCCTCTAACTTAGTCATTATAGCTACCATTTATTAAGCACTACTATACGCTTGGCACTGTCCTAAGAGCTTTATGGATGCCATCTCACAAGAACCCTGAATGTGAGGTAGGTGCTAAGGTCATCTACATTTTATAAATGAGGAAAGTGAGGCTGGGAGAGATTAAATGGTTGCTTCTAAGTCACCTGGCCAGTAAGTGGCAGAGCCTGGATTAAAAGTCAGAATTCCGAGCTATACACTAAGTTCTATGTAACCAATGCTAAAACAACAAGAATGTGATTTTCTTACTACTACCAACAATGGTTTAAAATGAAATTGTTACAGGCATTTTTATTTTGGTGACTTAAAACTCAGCAGAATATATTATTTTCCATGTTTGGAGAATTCCTTCCAATTTAAGCATCTTATTAAGAGTTCCTTTCCCCCTTCCCTCCCCTCCCCCGAATATAACAAAATGTATCATTTAGATACAGAGCCTAGCTTGAAAGAAAAAAAAAATCCTCATTGGACAGAAACAAAGATAGCTCATAGCTGGAATAGTAAGTGGAAGCTGATGGTGGCTATAACTCTTAAGAGAAGAGGCACAGGATATGTGGACTTGAAGCTCCAATGGAGCCAAATTTATTTCTATTTGGAAAAAAAATCCCTGAGACCTGAAAAAAATCTCCAGCTGCTAGGGGAGGAGAGCCTGGAACTGTAACAAGAGCCACCAGAGTTAGTTTGTGACATTATGTGCTGGGTAAATGCTGGGAAGTGGCATGGCTGTCTCCCAGACCGGAACTGGGTCTTTGCCAGTGATGAGACACTGTCCTGATAAGTAAAATACTGAAATCAGTGTGGCTGATTTCAGCTCTGAAATAACTCTTGGTGGAAAAAAGGCCACATTGCTGTGATAGCCTTAAAAGACTTCAGGCTGAGGGACTGGGGCAAGAGTAGTAATCAGCAGAAAACATACAGTCTGAAGATGTTGGCCAATAGAGAAGCAGTGGACTTGTGTGCAGAACAGAGAGATGTGCCGAGTCAGGAACAGAAAAGTCATAAAGAAAACATTCGGATAAAACAGCATCTCCCATATCTCAGAGGCCCCATACAGCCAGGCTGGCAGTACTTACAGAGTCTTACTTTCAGAATCCACAAATTTCATTTTTTCTGAGCCTACTGGAAGAGGCAGCAAAGTTTTCCCCCTCACTTGTTCAAGGATAACCAGGAGGTCACACTGGAGGCTGTGGGCATGCTGCTGGACATCTTGACATACCACATGAGGCCAGTCTAAGTGATTCTTCTCATTGGCCAAAACAGGGATAACAACCTGTAACAGAGGTGTCCAGGAAAGAAAGGCAGGCATTCTACTTCTGAGATCCAAAAGAAATATTATTCTCAAAAAGGCCCAGAAAGCGATATACAACCTGTATTGCAAGTCACTGTGTTGTAAGGCCTGATATTAAGAACCAACATATATACTTGCTTTACATCTGGTAAAAACAGGAGAGCCTGGAATAGCCTATCACAAGCTTTCATCCCCACTCTGCTCCTGCACATAATGCCCCCTCATCAAATAGCCCTTCTTATCAAGGGGACCAGGCATGGTTGGTGCTTATTCCTGGGTAGTGGGCTTCAGTTCCCTGTCAGCCAATAAAACTATTCAAACAAGCTAATCCCATCCTCCCACAGGAACCAGTGGGCACCACACTCTTGATACTACAAAGTTTGACTCCCACAGCCCCTGGTGGTTCCCTTTGTTCCCAAAGGCAATCCCCTCTGTGTGGCTCTGTGTGACATGGTGTCCTCCCTCCTCCTCTGGGCTATTAGCATATGTGACTAAATAAACTGCCATAGTCTCATCTCACCAGTGTTGTATATGCAGCCATCCCCATAAATCAAGGGCAGGAATCCTATCTAATCAATAGGGTGACTAGGAAGTGATTTAAATAATCACAAAGGCCAGAGGCAAAATATAGAACAAATGCAGGTAAAGCTGACTGTCTCCAGGTGGTGTGAGGGGGCACCTTAAAAAAGTAAAGTGAAGTTGAGGATCTTGAAAGATATCTGTAGGGTGAACATTAGTTAGTTTAAGACACTCAACATAGTTCTTTTGGTACTCATCTCCAGATCCAGAGGTGGACATGTGAACAAATCTGAACCAATGAGAATGAGAACAAAGTCTCTTATTTGAACTTTTAGAGGAAGAGAAGCTTTCTTTTATCTATGAGTCTGGAGCTATTGGTGGTGATCTTGCTACCATATGGAGCCTTAGAACAGGGTCAATATGGAGAAGAGGGAGTTTACAGATGGAGAAAGTCCAAGGCCTATGACATTATCTGAGTTCTTGAATCAGGCCGCTCTTGAACTTTCTGAGCTAGTTTAAATTGAGTTTTCTATCATTAGCAACTTAAAAAAAGTTATAATTAATACAACTTACTAGAAACCTCTGCATGACAAGAGCTCACAAAAAAGGAATACTAGAAAGAAAAACAGAGGATCTAGTAATGTGATAAGGAACTACTAAGTAAATAATGAAAAGGAAATATGAACTCATATGGTTGGTTGGGTTCAGTATATGACCAATAAGTCCATGTGGCAATAAAATAGAACACCTGGATTCTACATGTGAAATCCAAGAGGATGATCCTTGCCTAATCTGTCTGGAAACAATAACTGAACTGAGAACTTAAAGCAACAGGTGAACAGAGTGCTTCAAGAAATAAAATGTCAGAAATTGAGCTCAACTCACATTCATGTTAAGAAATGACCCTTGGGCCCAGGGCAGAAAGCCTAACAGGGAAAATAGGATAAACAGGCAGGGACTATATCTTATTTGATCTTTATATATATACATATACGCATATGCATATACACATATACATACACAGTCCTCCTTTGGGTATGGCTCTCAATAGAGGTTCATAGAATAACTGAATGTTGTATGCTGTTTGAAGAAAAAGTGGTAGGTGGGTTTGGGCTGGATTTTGGAGGGCTTTGAGTGGTAGAAAGATAATGAATGTGAACTCTATGAAATTAAAAGCCACTCATTCACTTATTCAATGAATATTTATGAAGCATCAAGTATGTGCTAGTACTATTCTAGGTACTGGGAAGGTACATCAGTGAAAAAAAACATACAAAGATTCCTGACCTCATGAAGTTTATATTCTAGGAGAGAAAGAGTCAACCAACTATAAAATCTATGAAAAAAATAATAAAGCAGTTGAGGATCAGGAATGTGGGGTGGAGGGGTTGCAATTGTAAATGGAGTGATTGGTGCAGGCATCATTAAGAAGGTAACATTTGAACAAAGACTGGAGAGGATAGGGAGAGTGCTGTGCAGATATTTGGGAGAAGCATATTGTGGGTAGAGGGAACAGCCAGTTCAAAGGCCCTGAGGTGGGAGTATGTCTGGTATAATCAAGAAGCAGTGTAGAAGCCAGTGAAATTGGAACAATGTGAGTAAGAAGAATAGGGGTGAGTAAAGGTGGTCAAGTTACATGCAGTCTTGCCTGTAGAATTTTAATTTTTACTCTCAGAGAAATAGAAATCACTGAAGAGATTTGAACAAAGGAGTCACATGATCTGACATCTTTTTTTTTTAGCAGGATCACTCCAGCTGCTGTGTTGATCATAGACTCTAGAGGGCAAAAGTGGAAAAAGAGATCAGTTAGCAAGTTATTAATATAATGCAGAAGACAGTGGCTTGGCATGGGATAGGGAGAGCAGAGGAGATAATAAAAACTGGTCTGATTTTATATAAATTTTGAAGGCTCAACCTATGTAATTTCTTAATGGATTAACTTTGGAGTTGTGAGGGAAAAAAACAGGACTCAGGACACTCCAAGGTTTGGGACTTAAACAATAGGAAGAATGGAGCTGCCATTAACCGATGTAGGAAAGAATAACAGGAGTGTTTTTGGACATGTCAGAATTTGATATATTTATTGGACTTCTAAATGGGGATATTGAGTACGCAGTTGGATATGGTAGTTGGGGGTTCAGAGGAGCATAAAAGACTAAAAATAACAATAATAAATTTAGGAGGTGTCAGATACAGATAGTTTAAAACTCTAAAGCTGAAGGAATGCCCTAAAGGAAATGAGAAGAAAAGGTCCTACAGCTCTCCAATTTTAAGAAGGTGGGAAGAAGAGGAGGTATATCCAGTGGAAACTGGGAGGAATGACCATGGTGACAGGAGGAAACCAGAAGACTAGTGTTCTGGAAGCCAAGTGAAGAAAGTTCTTCCAGGAGAAGGTCATCATGAGCTGTGCCAAATCCTGCTCACAGGTAAAGCAGGAAAAGGAATGATAAACGGCCATTTGATGTAGTCTAGTGGAGGTCACTGGTGGCACTGACAAGTTCTTTAATCTCTCTCCTGTGCAATGTGAGGGTAAAGCCTGATAAGTAAGTATGAGAGAAAATAGGAAAAGAATGAGACACAACAAGAATAGACACATATTCTAGACATTTTGCTCTAGAGGGGACCATAGAAATGGGATGATAGGTGGTGAAAAGAATGAGGATTTTGTCTGATGGGAATTATATAGTGGAGAAAGGAAAATAAGAATGTAGGAGAGAGGGGAGAATTGCTAGAGCTACCTTCTCAAGGAGATGAACATGGATGGTAGCAGTGTTAGTTTTAGGGCTAGCATCAGATAACAGCAGATAGTCCATCTGCAGCAACGGAAGGAATGTCTGAGTATATGAGTACAGATATTGACAGATGGGGTAGATATAAGAGTTTGGGAAAATTTTATTCTTTTTCCTTTTTTAAAAAACTAAGAAAGAATCATAAGACTCACAGAATTAGATTGAGAGGAAATTTTGGACATTTGAGGGAGGAAAAAAAAAGAAAGTGCATAATAGTGATCCAGAAGAGCAAGAAAGTAATTGGGAGTGTGGGAAGTTGGCTGGGACGCATAAAAGGGCTACTAGAGGTTCAAAGTCATGAATTTAAAGTGGAGTTCTGGTTTTTCACAAGCCCCATTCACCTCATAGGTGCAGAGATAGAGTAGGCAGAGAGCTGAATTTCATCAGGATTGTCATTTTGCAAAACCAGTATGACAAAGTAAAGCAGAAGCCAGTCAGGAGTTTATACAAAAGAATGATAATAATGATGGAGCACAGCAATAAAGATGGGCAAGGAGAGAAAGAACATGGGTGTGGATGAGGGACAGTGGGAAAACAGTAGGATCAATGGATTGACGGTCTCAGAAGGGTCATGGGAAATTGGAGGGAGTGAGTTGGAAAGACAGGAGTAGTGGTCAGAAAGGGGATGGTTATTGGTTGGTAATGCAAGGTCTGGGAATGGCCATGGGGAGAGATGGTTAAGATAGGGAGGGGGACATGATCACTGGAGGAGAAAAGTTCAAGGAGCGCAGAGGCCAGGTTATTGAAAGGATCACTTATATGTCTATTGAAATAGTAACTGTGGTGAGAGTCACAGTGATCCAGGAATCCAATCATGAAGAAATGAAGGCAATGCCATCAGTACATGCTGCTGCAATGAGGAAAAAGTGGCTTCATCTGATGGCATGAGATTCAAACTTTTCAACAGGGATCTGGAAACAGCAAGGAGGAGCAAGGAGGACACATATTGCACCTCCAAGAGCAGAGTTACCAGGCTAAGGGAGAAATACAGCTGAGTACATAAGGGATAATTGGGCTTAGGTAGAGCAAGGCGATGAGGATCAGTCAGAGAAGTGAAGAAGATTTTAGGGGGAGGTAGAGTGACAATAATTCTTGTCCTAAATGGGTTACCTACAACATAACACATTCTGTTCCTGGAGTCCTAATATATTATTTCTAAGTTTAATGACAATCCTGATAGGTAGTTTGACCCCGACAGAGGTGCTCACATCACACTGATAAATTTGACAGAACCAGGATTTGAATCCAGGTCTATCAGACTCCCAATCTCATGCTTCCTTCACAAAACTCAAAACTTCAAAACAGCTTCCAAGTTTCAGAGCTCTAGGAAAGAACCTGGCAGCAGTAAATAAAATGACTGGGAGAAGGGAGAAAGGGAACAAAATTAGTTATTAAATTCTATCAATTCGTTTTTGGAAATATTTGCTGGATGGATTTTTTTTTTTTTTAACCGTGTACTAGTATAATGGGGCACATCTACCCCACACCCACCCCTAACGCAACACAAGAAGACCTCTCAGCCAGGTGGGATCTTTTGGCTTTAGTTATGCTGAGTCCAAGGTGGAAGGAGGAGGGGAGCCTGCAGCCAGGGGTTAGCTAATCCACAGGTGGAGAGGAAAGTGAGCAGGAAAGCTGGGAGGGAAAGGAGGGACTTCAGGGGTGAGGGGTTAAGCAGAGTTCTGAAGAGGCACTGGATCAACTTCAACTTCAGGGTGTGTAAAAGAAGCAGATGGGAGGGGAGCATGTGAATGGCCTAAGGATTGCTGTTAGAGGTTTTGAGAAATGAAAGTAAAGGCTTAGAGGTATTTTAAAAATAAATTATTTTATTTAAATTTTTTAATAGATAACAAATTTACATGGTACAAATTTTAAAAGTACAAAAGCTTGTACAGTGGAAAATAAGTCCTCTAGATACCCTGGTACCTCAGTCACCCAGTTCCCCATAAGGAACACTCTGTTAATGAATGGTCTTCCTCTCTTCTCTCCCTCTTTACCCCTTCCTTCTCTCCCTCCTCCTTACCTTTCTTCTCCTTCCTCTCCTCTTCCCTTCTCTCCCTCTCTCCTTCCTCCCCTTCTCCTTCCATTCTTTTTATCAGAAACAGTACCATATTATATATATAAGTATGTGTGTGCATATATATATAAATATATATACATTAATATATATTTAAATATATATTAATGTATATATATTTATATATATATAAATTTTGCACTAAAAATTATTTTAAATTGCAGCATTATCCACAATAGCCAAGAAGTAAAAGAACCCTAATGTCCATCCATGGATGAATGGAAAAGAAAGAGATTAAAAAGTACAAACTCGTAGTTACAAAATAGTCATGGGGATATAAAGTACAGCATAAGGAATATAGTAAAAAATGTTGTAATAACTATCAGGTGGGTACTAGATTTACTGGAGTGATCACCTTATGAGTTATATAAATGTCTAATCACTATATTGTACACATGAAACCAGTATAATATTGTCAGTTTTAATTGAAAAATTAAAAAAAAAATTTAAAAAAGAAACAATGGAATACTATTCAGCCTTTAAAAGGAAGGAAATTCTGTCATATGCTATAACATAGATGAACCTTGAGGACATTATGCTAAGTGAAATGCACCAGTCACACACACACACACACACACACACACACACACACACACACACACACAAATACTGCATGATTCTACTTATGTGAGATAACCAGAGGTCAAATTCATAGAGACAACCATCATATAGAATGATGGTTTGCAGAGGCTGTGGGGAAAGGGAGGGGGAGAGTTATCATTCAGTGGGTATAGAGTTTCAGTCATGCAGGATCGGGAGGGTTCTGGGGATTTGTTGTGTAATAACATGCATGTGGTTCACATTATTGTACTCTATACTTGGAAATTGTGAATTTTATCTTATGTGTTTTTTCTTTTTGCCTCAACAAAAAAAAATATCTTAAGTATTGTTTCACATCAATCACTCCTTTTAATTATAGATGGACCTTAATTCCTTCACCCAGTCCCCAATGATGAACATTCAGTTTGTTTCCAATCTCTTTCAATGAAAATTCTTGAACATTTGAGGGTTTGTATTACTTTAAAATTACTTTTGGTCACTGGAGTACATTTCCTTGGCCATGACACAACTGTGAGATGGACCTGCTGTCTCCCACAAACATGAGGTACAGTTCCATCTCTGAACCTTTGCTCAATCTGTTCCCCATTCCTGAAAGTTATCTTGCTCTCTACCCTAATCCTTCTCTTTTGTTCAGGAGCCAGTTCAACATTTGAGGCTAAGCATGGCTCTCATGCCACACATGTATCTCTCCTCTGAATCCAGTGACACTTCTTTCTACCATCATCTTTCATGAGGAGATTTGATCCAAGCTTGAATTTCTGCAGGGATGGTGTTCAGCCAATGCACAACAGTAAGTCATTCTAGTTGTTAATATACTGAAATATTTCCATATCTACTGAGAAATCTAGCTTTCCTGGGCCCCTACAGAGTTCCTGATGCTTCTCTTCCCACAGCCTCCTCATAAAGCATCTAAAGGGCCAACACCTAATGTAGCAGGGAGCCTCCAAAACCTGGGTCCAGCATTGAGGCCAACTTTAGGTAAGCTCTATCTCCACCCTGTCAGACTATTTAAAATATTTTCGATATATGATTAATTTCATGGAGATCTTGTCTTTATTTCTTTGGCAATCCCCATAGCACCTATCACATGAAACATCACAAAGGCAGTACGCTGTAAATATTTACTTCGAACCTGCAAGATCCAGGGCATCCAGCCTCCAGAAGCATATACATTCAACTTAAAGAAAGTGTATTCCCATTCTAGAAAGGTCTAAATGTCCCAAGAATCTCTCCTGAGCACTCCTCTTAAATCTGCATTCTTGAGGCTTCTGCTGTGATGCCATCAAAGCGTTCCATAATTCACATCTCACATCTCCAGAGATCTTCTTCCCTGAGTTCCATGCAGGCCCCTCCAAACTCCTGTTGGACACTTTCAATTGGATGCCCTAACTTATCTGGGCACAAGGCTGACCTTTGGTTCATGGTTGTGTAATGAATGAGATGAAAATCAAAACCAAACCACCACCCACTTTTAACTCTTTCTCAGAAGTAAACACTATTTATATGGCCTTTCACCTCTTTCACCTCACTGACCCAAAAGAAATGCCTCTTTGTTCACCACTTCCAATCTTCTTCAGTGCCAGCTTACAGGAGAGATTTAAATAGCCTTAAAAAGAGGTCAGGCCCCAGGAACTCCTCAGATACGGCTTCCACTTAACTTTGCCTTGAACCATGACCACGACTGAACCGAGTCTTAGACCCTCGAACTTTCTCGTCTAACCTGGCCCCTGCTCAGATTTCTCCAGCTTGCTTCTCAGAAGTAAGTCATTCCCATGTCTCAGCTTCCATCCAGCCCCGCCCCGCAACCATCCCCTTTTCTTTGGACTAGAACAGCTCCGAATCTTCGCTCTCCCATGGTCCCGCCCCTCTGCCATGGCCCCGCCTTCCTCCCTCCCCATCTCCAGAGGCTTCTGGCGCAGGGTCACCAACCCACCCTCACCTCAGAGAACAGCGCGGCCAGGTGCTCCAGAGGCGCCGCGGGCACGTCTCCGCAGAGCACTGCGCCGCGAAGGCTGTTGGGCCCCGGCGGCTCGGGCCTGGTGCGCAGAAAAAAAAGCCCCTTAGCACGAGGCGTGCTGGATTCGGGGAGTCCCGCATCCAACCCCGGCTGCACGGCTAGGCCCCCCGGCCCGGGCCGCACCACCAGCAGAGGCCGCGGCCCCTCGGCAGCATCGCGGTCCAGGAAGGCGTGGAGCAGCTGCTCCGCTTCGGCCGTGCCCGCCCAGCGTTCCCAGGCGCCCGCAGCCAGCCGCAGGCTCTGGACCACGTAGGCCCCCAAGAGTCGCAACCGTGGGTCCACGCCGGGTTCCTGGTGAGCGTTCTCCTCAGCCAGCGCGGACCGCTCCTCGGCGCTCGGCATCGCGAGCGAACTCGGACTGCGGCGGTTTCCCTAGCGACGGGGACGCGGCCAAGACTCCCTCCTCCGCTGCCCTCCTATTGGGCACATGACTCCTGGCCCCGCCCCTTGCAGTCTAATAAGGTAGGAGAGGGAAGGCAGGGGAAGGGGTGGGGGTGTGTCGCTGTTGCTAGGAGACCAGCCGACGCTCCAATTTAGTGTCTTGTCTCTTGGATTGCAGTGTTGAACGGGTTACTGTCCAGGCCAATAGTTTATTGATAAGGTGCGTGCAAGGGAGGTCAAGGATGTAAATGCTGTTAGGATTCTGCTGGCTAAGGTCAGATTACATTCTTTAGAGGTCTCCAAGCACTAAAAATATTATAGTTCTCCCATCTATTTTCCAAATGTATAATTCAAAACTTTAAAACAATGTCAAATCATAAAATAGATGTACAGGAATTCAGTGAAGTTTTTATTTATTTTCCATGATGATTTAAATACTTTAGAACAGTGCTTATGTGCCTATTTAAAATGTATTGGCGTGACTGAGAAACTGTATTTTTATTTTTATTTAATTTAAAATTAGATAGTCACAGTGCCTAGTAGCTATATTGAACAGCTCAGCTTCAGCACTTTAATATAAATTTTATAAAGAGGTAAATATTTTTAGTGCTCCGCTTTGTCCATGACTTGTGTGTGCTTATACTAACCAATGGTGACTCGAAACTCTGAGATCACTTTGATTTCTATGAGTATGGCCCCAATCAGTTTTCAAATGCAGCAAAACACTATGAAATATGTAGGATGTTCAGAGCTTCCTCACCCTGCCCTGGGTCTGGAGCTTGTCTTCAAAAAAGATAATGCGAAGTATCTTTTCTGACCTCAGAAATTAGCATTTGTCACCTGCCAACTCCTTCTCCATGATCAGAATGTAAGTAGCCTGACCCTTTGCTTGTATGTAAGCTGAGTGTGAGACAAGGAAAGGGACAACCTAGGCAGCATGAGGCCTGTAGGTATGAAATGAGCTCCCCTCTGCCCTACCACTCTGATTTTAGTCACCAGAGACTGCAATTTCTGGCTAAAAAGAACATTTATAATGGGCTTCAAAGGAGTATTAACAGAATAAGCACTTATCAAAGGCAGCTCTACTAACAAAATCTCTTAGGAAAAGCTAGTAGCTGGAAGGTAAAATCATTAATTTCCTAATAACTGGGGCATAGGAGGTACTATAATGAAAATGCCCATATTAGAAAATGAATCTTTATGTTTGTAAAGAGTGTTAGCATTGCTAGATTAAACAGTAGGCAGACAAACTGAGTGAAGAGACAAAGCAGGGGCACTAAAATGATTTTTAAGATGGATTTGAAAACTGGCATTTCAAGAAAAGGATCAGGGAAAAATAGAAATGTCGAGGGCTTCTTACACATAGTTTTTTAAAGTTTTTATTTTGCACATAGGAAGGCATCATTGCCATTTTAATGCTTAGGGCCTCCAAATATGTCAATCCTGTTCATATTTTGTATATAGAGTGAATTCAGGGCCGTTAAGTTCCTGTAAACTCTTCAAATAAAGTTTTTATGACCCCTACCATGGCCCATTTTGCCCTTCATCCTCTTTGTTTCTTTGCTCCAATTTACATAAAAATAAAAGCACAGGAGCCTGTGAAGGTGACATGATGTCTGTCTAAGAGTGAAGGATTCTGAACACTAATATTCCCAGCTTTTGCTTTTTTTCCTCCAACACCACACCTTAATTAACCTCCTTTTTAGGAGATGGGGGTGGGGCATGTATATGGGATTTACTGAAAACAGTTGATATTGTCTTTATATTGTATATTTCTAGTAAAAAATAATTAAAAAGTGTATCAGTTATCTATTGCTGTGTAACAGCTTAAAATAGCAATAAACATTTTCTCACATAGTTTAGAATAGTGTATGAGGAATTGGGGAGCAATTTACCTGGGTGGTTCTGGCTCAGGATCTCTAATAATGTTTCAGACAAGAAGTCATCATGGGCTACATCATCTGAAGGTTTGCCTGAGGCTGGAGGAGCCACTTCCAGGATAACTCTCTCACATGGCTGGTGAGTCAGTGTTGGATGTTAGCAGGAGGCTTCAGTTTCTCAGCAGATAGAGCTTTACATTGGGCACTTGAATGAACATTCATAACACTTTGGCTGCCTTCCCCTAGACCAAATGATTTAAGAGAGAGCTAGAGAGAAGCCACAGTATCTCTTAGGACTTAGCCTTAGCCTTGTAAGTCACACTGTCATTTCTGCAATAATTCTATTAGTTACAGAGGTCTGTCCTATTTATTGTGAAAGGGAACTATGCCAGAGTGTGATACCAGGAAACAGGAATAATTAGAGGCTGTCTACTACAAAAGGTGTTAAGGATTATATTGAATTTTTATAATTGTTCAGATGAAATAATTCCCTTTTTTTTAAATTAGAAACTTTATAATTCCATGAGCATAATATTTTTCATATCAGATGTTTTGCTTGAAATGGCTATGTGTAATTCCTGTTCAACACTTTTTATTAATAGTCTCTTTAAATTCTGGATAATCAGTGTTGACAAGAAATTTGTTCACACAAGCAAATAATGCAAAAGTTAAAGCCTTTTACAATCATTCAAAATCAATAGTTGACATTATATTTACTGACTCTAACAGCATTTCCTCTCCTCTTTTGAACAAATGTTATGTTGAAATTTCTTGTGATGCTGCTAATGGATACTGAATATAGATCAACCTTTCCATATCAAATATTTCAAAATAATAATGAAGTTTTAATTCAAAGACTGTGCATTCATTATTATAGTAGTCTCCCTGCAGCCACCTTGGATGCCACTCTATGAAGACATCAGACTCAAATAGGCAGATGTATTTGATACATGTACAGAAAGAGAGTCCAGGATACTTAAGGCTCCATCCAGGAGACATATATAAGAATATTGATTGTCGTATTGTTCACAACAGCAAAATCATGGGAAATAAACCAAGTATTTATTAATGATATAGAATGGATAGATAAATTGATATATACTATTCATATAATATACTATACAGCAGTGAAAATGAAGACTACAAATATGCATCGACATTGATGAATCTCAAAAGCATAATGTTAAACAAAAAAGGCAAGTTTCAGATGAATACATTCCATATATTTATTAGAAATGTTGAACCAAATGTTAGAAACACATACATGTGTGGTAGTCTAGAGAAAAGTTAAGGAATGATTATCACAAAATTCAGATTTTGATCAATTATTGTTGAGGACAAAGAGGTATGGTATGGTGAGAGGCTCACAGAGGACTTTTATGTTCCTGGTAATGTTTTATTTCTTAACCTAGATTATGGGTTTTCATTTTATTGTTAGACTTAAATAGTACACATATATTATGTAACTCTTTGTACATATGGTACTGTATGTGTATATGATGTATAAATTATCACAATTAAAAAAAAGGATGGATGTGCCATTTATTATACTCTAAATGTTGTGGGGCAATTCATTTCAGTTACTGGGAATAAATGCTAATAATTCATTAGATTTATAAAATTACATATCAAATATCTTTAAAGTTTTAATTGATTAATTTAACAAATTTTAGAATTAAGTGTATTACTGGTGATATCTTTGTCATCACATTCAATAGGCACTGTTCACCCCTATCTTACTTTACTTCTTGGCTGTGTTCAACCCAGATTTCAGATTCACTATATGGAACTATTCTTGTTCTAGTCTCTTAACTTTATGACAAACACCCTCTCGTTCTCTTTGACTACTCTCTTTTTGCCTATTTCTTTGATACTGGCATTGCTTAGATATTTCTCAGAGCTTCTGGTCTTTTCACTTTAAAATCTCTCCTTGTTTGGACTTATTCATCCAAGGCAGCAATTCTTCCCTTTATGTTAATGGTCCCCAAATCCGTATCTCCAGCTCAGAACTGGGTAGGTATAACATTTTGGAGTAATACCTGTTTTCTCCTCAAACCTCTGTAGAAATTATTCCACTGCCTTCTGAAACTTAGTGTTGAAAAGAAGTCTAAAGCCAGCTTGTTTTCTTTTTTTTTTGTTCCTTTGTAGGTAACATTTTGAAACTACATGATTGTTTAAGAAATTTTTTCTCTCTTTATTTTTGGGATTCAAAAAAAAAATGTGTTTTAGGATATAACTAAAGTCCCATTTGATTGAATTATGCCTGAAATTATGAGATCCCATTCGGTTCTCATAATGATGTGTTTCTTCACGGTAGGAAAGATTGTTCTATGGAATCTTTGATTATTATTTATTTTCCATTTGCACTTTCTGGTCTGGTTTGCTGGTAATGCAAATTGATAGAGTGTGCTAACAATTACAAGTAGGGGATGCATTTTGAAATACTAATTGAGTTTTTTCATTTCTACATGTTTTGATGTTGTCCTGTGGCTCTTCACTTGGAGAGTTAGTGACATTTAATGCTTCACAGGAGTGTGGATATAGCCTAAAATAGGCCATTGAATTTCTGAATGGTTTTTAAACACAGCAGAGACAATAGCCTTGAAACCCATGCTATTTCTTTTATTGTAAAAGTAAAGCATTTAAGAGGGAGGAAAGGTTTATGTTGTATTGTTCATTTATTTTAATTCCAAGAGCTTGGTGTTGAGTATACAGGGCACAGTCTGGAAGACTGAAAGGTTGGAATGTGTATGCTAAACTGTAGATGAATAAGAGTACATGGCAATAGGATAAGCTAATTTCCTTAAGAGGAGATATAAGAACTCTTTTTAGGATGAGGAAAGGGGCTGGGGAAGCAAAGTCGAGGACAACTTGGTTATGGCTCTAGAATTCTTGATCCTTCCAAGACAGTCCAGATAAGGGATGACATGACAGCTACTACAGAAATGCTTGGGTGTCCAGGAGAAGGGGACACTTGAGCCTAGCTTCCCAAGAAAGACGTGAGAAACTGCAAACATGTGGAAAAGCCTTTCTCCAACATGGTCCCTGATATTACAGCAGCAGCAGGTAAGGGCAGGATTTTAAGAGAGTAATCAAAAGGCAGCCTTTCAATGCTGCCTTGTCTTAGCACAGTTCAGGGATAAGGGCTGACAGTTTCCAAGATCTTCGTACAATGGTTAGGAGGAGGAGAACAGAACTGCTTAGAGGGATCAGGTTAAGAAAGACACAGTGCAGGTATGGGTATCCCTCAAAGCCTTGGTGGATAGCTGTGTATGGTTACCAGGTGGTTTATATCTCATTGAGGACAAAGTACAGACGTAGACTTTTCGAATGGCTGGAAAATATATAGGCCCCCTAGTAACTTACAACCTTCCAGAGAAAAAAAGGAAAGAATTTTAAAGCCTATACAGGCATCAAAAGTGATTGAATTAAATTGACAATATTGTGTTTTCTACCACTGACTGGATATAAGGATGGAGCAATTTGGCTTGGTCAGAGCCACTACAAGTATTCCAGAAATAAGTGGTTTAATATAGAAATTAGAGCTTACATGGCTGAGAAGTGAAGGTATAGAAGGCTGTAGCTGGAGGATCAGAGAAATAGTTATTAACATCAGCTTGCAGCACTGGAGTGAGTGCAATAGGCTGAGTTTATGGAAAAGTCTGAGAAGCCATAGCATCATGTGTCAGAACCACAAAGCGGGAGCCTGAGGAGAGATCTTCAAAAGCTTGTGACTGCAGAAGTACAAATGGGAGTTCTTGAAGAGGTGTGTGAAGGCACCAAGCCCGACCACTCTGTCCTCCAGGATAAATGAGATTGCTAGACAATTAAAGAATGCCAGTTAAATTTGAATTTCAGAATAAGTTTTTAGCCCAAATAGTGCAAAAGACTGCAGGGGAAAATTGGACATACTCTATTAAAAATTATTTATCTGAAATTCAGACTTAAGTAGGTGCCCTGTATTTGTGTTTGACATCTAGTAACTCTACAAATGAATAATAGCATCCCTTTCATCTCCCACTTCCAAATCTCATGTGAATTCCATTATGTAGCAAATTCTAACAAAGGATCATATAATAGAGGAGATTCTGAGAAATGTAGTTCCCTCCCTTATAAGATGGTAGTGCCAGATTGATAACAATTTGGAAAAGGATATCATGAGGAAACTTTGAGATACAAGAAAACAACACCATATTGAAAATTAATGAAGACTATCCAAACGAGATTAAGTTAAGGCTATTTATTCAGAGCTTGCCATAGTAGGAGAGTCAGCCACCATCACTTGCGTTTTGACAGAGATACAAAAGCAGGCAGAGGAGTGGGAAAGCTTTATTGTGGAAAAAAGAGAAGGCTCAAGTATGCCTAATGGAGGCTCTTGTCCTGGGAAAGCTGTAGATGGGAGACCTAGAAGTGGGACATCCTGTGATTGGTTAGGAGTGCATGTTTGGCTTTCTCTGGTTGGTCCTAAGTTGGAAGAGGGACAAAAATTAAGGAAGCCGTCAATTATTAATCAAGTTATAGTGGTTTGGGGCCAGCTGCTACTGGGATTATTGTTTGGCTTCTTGGACTGGTTGTTGAAGATTATGGATAAGAGTTCTGTATATATCGTCTGATCATTTTCCATTTGTTTATTTAGTCTCTCAATATATTTTTTTTCTGGCAAATTTGAGTTCCATAACCATGGGAAATGTACCTTCATCTCATACAAATACCACTCTCTACTACCTTCTAGTACACACCTCCCAGAACTCAAACTACATCTAGTCCCATTGTACCGTTTTATGGGAATTTCTATTTCTGATTGTAGAATGATGATAAGGATGGATAGTGTAGGGTAAGGTTAAGCTGGAGGATATGAGGAGGTAAATCTTATTTTGATTACTTCACATACTCATGTGATGGTTAACATCACAGGTTTAGCAAATTATAGCCTTCAGACCAAATTGAACCTGCTACCTATTTTTTCAAATGAAATTTTATTGGAACACAGCCATGCCTATTTATATGTGTTAATTTATGAACTGTATTACAGATTATGAATTACATTATGAATTATGAAAAATCTGTGGCATTTCCACACTGTAAGAGTGGAGTTGAATAGTTATAACTTGTACAGAGACTAGATGGCCCCAAAAGCCTAAAATATTTCCCTCTTTACAGAAAAAGTTTGCCAACTTCTAGTTTATATTAGATACTACCAAATCTTTGGCTGGTAAAGACTCATGGTAGGGAAGGCATAAAGCAGTCTCAGCTTAATGAAGTGAAATTCAGAATGTGTTTTGGTGGTTTCCATATGTTTTAGAGTAAAAGGCCATTCTTTGCAGATTCTGGAATCAGGTAACCCATCAGTCATAGCTTTGAAAGTGAAGAGCATTCTTCTTTTTGTGTGTTTTCTTAGTTATTTTAGTGAGAGATTGGGAGAGATTCTATTAAGAGTCCCTAGCTAGAGATCATTTTAAAGAACAAAGCCATAATGTATCTCATTAATAGTTATTAATAGTACTAACTATCTTTTTTCTCCCTCATGACCCAACATGTTCTTGTAGGCTTTAGAAACAGTGATCTCATA
>NW_006442497.1:6705708-6725429 GCF_000325575.1 Pteropus alecto | reverse complement strand
TTTATTCTACATGCCTTGGGGTTGTAGTGATGGATAGGATATAGTCTTATTTTTAGAGAAAAGGAATCATCTAGTCACAATCCAGACTTGTTATTAATAATAATAAAATGTGAAAAGGACAATGCTAGAATCAGACCCAAGTCTGTCTACATTCTGAGTCTAGTCATCTTCTCTGTTATTCAAAAGTCAGCAGAAAGGTAACCATCAGTTTTATTTATTCTTTTGTGTTTTTACTCTGGCATCCATTCACCCTTCTGTTAAATGCTCACCACTGTTTTGGGGAGGAGCTATCTCCACCCCTTGTACCACTGTCCACCCTATCCCTAGTCCAGTTACTTCTGGTAGAGCTTGATTACAACTCTAGGGATGAAGTATGTGACTTGGCCTAAGCTAAACAGATCATTCATCCCCTGTCCACAGTCTCCAATGTAGTAATGGGCATGTGATCCCATTGGAACAGTAGTCAGACCCAAAGCTTTGGTTTGACTATTGGGGTAAATGAGGGCTTTCTATTTCTCTTGGACTTGAACCTAGGAAGATGTAGGGCAGAGCTGATGTGGCCACCTTGGCACCATGAGGGAGAAGGGCTATCTGAAAATGGAGCCAAGGCAATAGAAGTGGATCAAAGAGATGGAGAAGAGACAGCAGTTCCTGATGACATTGTTTAAGGTACAGCCCTCAGACTAGATTTTTCATTTATATGAGTAAAGATATCCCCTCCTCAATAAGCCAGTCTGAGCTGTGTTTTATGTCCCTCTTTAAACAAGAGTCACACTGATGCAAGTGGCAGATAAAGAAAAAGGAGAGATGAAGATGTTTATTTGTAAGGGGGAAGAAATCCATCAAGGAGACAGTTGAGAGAGAATATAAAAGGGATACTTCCTGGAACAGTTTCTATAGGGAACGTGAACAGTAAACCTTCAATCACTGTTTATCATGTAACGATTCCAGATCACAGACTTAGCTCTTGATTTTCACCCTCTTTGATTTAAGGCAATAAACCAGAAATTTATATGGGCACATTTCTGTGTGTTTATTCACCATTCAATATTTAATTCCAAGAAGGATGAAAGAAATACTTACTTAATTAAATGTGCTAAACAATAACAATCTTTGCTTGCTTTTCACATATACTTATCTTACAAAAATATGCTATGAAGAGTTGATGAAGCTATTTTAAAAAAAACGAATTCTGCCCACTACTTAATTATAATAATCTATGGAGTGTAACTGTACATTTTCCACCCCAGGATACCAGTGGGCAGAACAAGGAAAGCTGCAGAAAACATACCTTCTCAGCTCTTTTTGTGATTGTGAGAATTCTTAGGGCTTGATGTTAACTTTAGTTCTTAGACGCGGCCCTCTTGATTTTGGAGGAAATCACACATCTAAGGGGCCTCGGAAACCAGCCCTTCTGGTGAAATATATATTCAGTAATGACTGCATGAATGAATGAATATATGTATTATCAAATATCTGAAAAATTATGTTCACTTCTGAGCTGGTCACATGCGTGGGTGTAGGATGAGCGCTAGGGTAAGAAAGTTGCATTGTAAAGAATGTTGTTCTTCAAAGTAACTGAGATTGAGAAAAGATCCTTGATTCTCTAATTGCTGTTTTCTCTCATATTTAAAGACGACTTTTCTGACTTTTCTTGTTTGCCTCCAGAAAAGAGGAAGATCTCAGTTCCTTTTCATTCTCTTCCTCTTTTAGCCACAATCTTCTTTCTATCAGAAGCAGAACCAGATGGGCCCAGTTACTTCCAGGATATAATGGACATAGTCTACCAAAAGGAGATTTCCAAGGTGTTAGAGATGAGTGTACCTGGGGTATGCTGCTGTCTATTCTTGTGGTTCTTAAGTGCAGCCACACATTATAATCACCTGAGGATATTTAAAAGTACCAACACGTAGCTCCCACACTCTCATCAAATACACAGGATAACTGAATCAGTATCTGGGGCTTGGAACCAAGCCTTGGGATGTCTTAAAATAGTTCCAGGTGATTTCAGTGTGTTGGCAAGGTGAACTGCTGGGTTATTGGGAAGCCCTTCCTTCTACAAGGCCAAGGCAATGGGATATCTGAATTTTCCCCCACTTTTAATTCTCTTTTAATTCTAGATCTCCCTCTCTTTTGTGCACACATTCTCTCTCTCTCTCTCTCTCTCGCTCTCCCTGCTCATCCTCCCCTTTCCTCCCTCCTGTTTTTTTCTCCCTCTCTGACTTCATCTTTCTGCATCTGTTTGTCTGCTTCTACTTCTCTTTCTCTCTTTGTTTCTTCAGACACTCCTTTTTACATGAGTCTGGAGAGGTCTCAGAGACCCTAAGACTAAATCACTACTGTCTTTTGTTCCTTAGGATCCCGTTAGTTACTGAGGTCATGATTGAAGTAAACAGCTCTTGATTGCAATTGAACCCAGCCTGGTAAGAGTCTGGTGAGGCAGGATAGATAGCCTAGGGACATTCCGCCACCTCTCCCAAATACGGCTCCATAATTTCTCTTTAATCCCTTACTCAGCCTTCTCTCTGTTTTGACTCCTAGACTGAGAATCCCAGGCATGAGAAACAAATCAAGATAGGTAGACAGGATAGTTAGCCTCAGCCTTGGGGCAGCTTTCTCTTTGGGCTTGACCGCACTTCTCTCTTAAGTGTGTACTTTTGCTATAATAAAATTTGCACTTTCCTGTTTGCTGTTTGTCATGTCCTTGAATTTTCTTCAGCAAAACACAAGAACCTGGTCTCCAGAGCTCTGGGTTGGGTCCCTTTTTGGATTCCCACCTCATAGAACTCTCCAGCATCCCTGGGGTGGAATGATTAGGTGTTCTTTGCTCTAGGGATGGTCCAGTCTTTCTCAAAGTGTGCTCCTGGGCAGGCAACATCAACATCCTGGGAAAGAGATAGAAATGCAAGATCTACTAAAGCAGAAACTCTGGGAGTGGGTTTCAGCAAATGTGTTTTCAGAAGACTTCTAGGTAATTCTGATGCATGCTGTCCTTTGTGAGGACAAGTTTGATAACCAGGCTCTGTGAAGAAGTGCTCCCTCGCTTACTCTTCATAAGACTCTACCTTGGAGAAAGGAAATCATCCAGATATCTGAGTCTGTAATGAGTTTGGGACCTATATTTTCTCAAGTAAATACTTCTATCTGCCGAAACAACCAACCCCGGATCTCAGTGACTAATGTGGAAATAAACAAAGACCACTCAAATGAGAAAATCAGAGGCTCTTTATTCAGTCCTTGCTATATAACAAAAGAGTCAATCACTCTGAGAGAGGAAATTATATAGTCAATTCCTTCTTCTCCACACACACATATACCTCCAGTATATTAAGTCACAATCTCTTATAACATTTATTGAGAGCTTACTCTGGGATAAGCACTGTTTTAAGGGCTTTACATGTATTAACTTATTTCACCCCCACAAAAACTCTATGATTTAAGCACAGGTGTAATCCCTGTTTTATAGATGAGTTGTCTGAAGCACGAAGAGTAAATATAGGGTCTCTAGATAGTAGTGCTCTTGCTCCAGAGCTAAAGTACTTACTACTCTCCTAATGCTGCCTCTTGTCCCTTGTGAGGAGATTTCTCCCAAGTGAGTTTTATTGTTACCAGTGATAGACTACATAGATGACCTACCCCTGTTGATGAGCATCCTGGCAAATATGAAAGCAAAATGATTTTGTCTTTATCAGTGGGAACAGCAAAGTTTATTGTGTGAAACCTTATAGGATGGCAGAACTTTGTGCATTTCAAATTGAAGGTACTACTTTATTTGGGCTAGATTTTTTTCTGTGCATGTTGTGCAGCCCTCTCTGATAAGCTTTGGAGTTGGAGCTAAGCTTAGTTTCTGTGCAGAAATACAAGACAGAATGCTAGTTGGCCTAGAGGTCAACCTAATTTTCACTGTCTTGGCTTGACTTGTTTCATCAGATTTTAGGAAAAAAAATAAAAGACATAATCACCGTAGTTGTGAGGGGTGAGCTCTCACTTTCTTGGTCCTAATGGGGATCAGAAGAGATCTGGCAGGCCTGGCAAGGCAACCCATGAAAGTGTAGACAAAGATTGTGGGAGATCTCTGACACTTTATTGCTCTCCTCTCAAGGAAAGGTCAGCAGTGCCCACTGGTTGGCCATAGGCTTGAGTTGAGCCCTTAAATTAGCAAGAAGACAGGGAAATGTCTGACCTCCAAGGGAGCTGAAGCTCACAGCAACATTCTAAACTACCTCTCTCCTCTAAGTCCATCCTAAATCAAAGAGGAGGACCTTTTATTTGGATTGACCAAATTCCAGTCCAAAGTGAACCCCAGGGACACCATTTCTTCACATATCCAGAGAAGTCAAGAGGGCAGGGACTTCTTTGGTGGAGAGAGGGGCCAACCGGCTCAATTTCACCTTGGCTGTCTACACTATGCTCTCCTATCTTCCCTCTATCACCATAGTCCAACACATATGTGTGAGGCATACTTACTCTCAGGTTTGGATAAACAAGACTGGGCTGGGCTTTCTTTCTAAAAGAAAGCCAGGCTATCTTTTTTTTCTCCATTTGGCTTTTGGTCCTGTGAGATCTTGCATGCCTTGAAATGGAGTTGTCTAGGTCTAATAAGGCCTGGACACTTGAATTAAGAGCCGTGCCCTGGACTTAAGAAGAATCTCTCCCTCTTTCTTATTCTTCCTCCAACTTTTAACTTTCTTATTCTTCCTCCATGAGTTTTAGCTGAGTTTACTAAAATTCTACATGACCCTAGATAATCATAAATGCTTCTTTACTTTTCTCTCTTCTTGTTGCATATATTTCTAAGGTTTTGTGGTGAGAAGTGACAGTTTGAGAGAGAGATTGAGATGTCTGGGATTTGGTATTTCTTCTTTCTCCTTCTTCTGTATTTGGACATGATTTCAATTTACTGCTACAATTACTTTCTCTTGGTGACACAACTCCCCAGGGGTCTGAGAGCTACATAGTGAAAACAAAGGCTAGTCCAACTCAGAATCTTTGGAAGCTTTGCTGACCTATGAGAAGGGCATAATGGAAATAAAGAAAATGATATCTCAAGGCCAGCTTAGGGAAGTAAACTTTGTTAGAGGTTTATATAGATTACACTTTGCTTCTATTATTCAATAACCTCTTATGTAGTCAACACCCTTTCCTGTAAAAAGTTACAACTCAGTCTTCAGAGATATCATTCAGATTCCTAGCCAGAACACTCATTGTCTTTTGAAGGGTATCACTTAGGGGCTGAGGACCTGGGGTACAAGGTGAGGGAGGGCCTTGCTCTATGTATACCTGTCTTGAATTTCTTCTCTCAGCACAAGAAGACATTTTTCTCTGTCCTATATAGCAGGGGGGAAGTCCTCTTCCATCGCATCCTGTATGCAGTCTACCCTGTGGTTTCTTATTAAGCTTGGCTCATTGATACTCACAGGTCAGCTTTCAATATCAATGAAATCACTCTCTTTCCGTTATGTGGCTCTTGCAATAATAAAAGAATTTTTGCTTGTGAGTTTGACAAAAATAAATTTTGAAAGTCAAGTTGAATAAAGACTTCTTTTTCTGGTCTCTTTTTTCCCTAGGAGGAGAGTAGATGGAGGGTTATTGTTGTTTATTGGACTGGTAGAAAGAAGAGTAGGGATAAAAGGAAAGAGAAAAAAAAAAAAAACACTACATCTTAAAATCATCACCCTGTAGTAAGGAAATATTTTAATGGAATTTCACAGATTCTACTGTTAGCATGTCTTGTTTACTGTACCCTCAAGTCCTGATGTTGGAACTAATGAGCAAATGCTCTCTGTTCGTGGGATGCTTTCTGAATACTTAAGGGATGTCTCCCTGCAAAGAGTCTGCTCAATGTATGGGTTCATCTTACATTTTATTTTCTGAAAACTGCCTATAATTCTGGGGGTGGATGATTGAAGCTGTTTTTGGAGTATGTGATACAAGTTTCCCTGACCATAGTTATGGGACCAGGGATAGGCATTTGACCCAAAGTGTGACAGATTACATTTTCTAAGGATGGCCTTAGCAATATCTTCCATCAACATGCTTGCTTGCTTGCTTGCTTGCTTGCTTGCTTGCTTGCTTTCTTTCTTTCTTTCTTTCTTTCTTTCTTTCTTTCTTTCTTTCTTTCTTTCTTTCTTTCCTTTCTTTCCTTTCTTTCCTTTCTTTCTTTCCTTTCTTTCCTTCCTTCCTTCCTTCCTTCCTTCCTTCCACCTAGGCATAACTTTATGACTCTTCAACCCAAAGAGTACACTATGTGACTTCTGAGGCTACATAGCATGAGATGATATAGCTTTTGCCTGGCTCATTCTTTCAATAGCTTCCATTTGCCCACTCCCTCTCTTTCTTCCTATCTCTAGATACTTGCCCTTGGAACCCAGCTGCCATGTGGTGAGGAAGCCCAGGTCACATGAGTTCTAGTTGATAACCCGCTTTGAGATCCCAGCCAAAAACTAGCATTAACAGCCAGACATGTGAGTAAAGAAACCCTGAAGGTGATTCCAGCCCCAGCCACCATCTGCCACATAAGAGACCTTAGTGAGAACTGTCTGGCTGAGCCTGATCAACCCTCTGAATCATGAAGGATTACAACAATTAATAATTGTTGTTTATATATAAAATTTAGGGTGTTTTATCATATAGCAATAGATAATTGATATACAAAGGGAATCATTATAGAGATTTTCAAATTCTCTCAGGAATTTTGGAAATGGAGTACAGTGAGGTTGTGTTAGTTAGCTATAGGGGTTGGACCTGGGAGATTATTCAGACTCAATTGCCGAAGATGTCATTTCAGTGAGATTTGACCATATGTGAAAGGAACCACACACAGAGGAAAACAGATTTGTTGAGAGAGAAATGGGAGTACATGCCAACTATGGAGAGAGTATTTTGATTGACTTTCAACTTCTTAGTTTTGGAGAAGCCTGGTTATATATTTAGGCCTTAGATCCTGTGAGGTGCTTTTATATCTGATGATGGTGATGATGATGATGATGATGATGATGATGATGATAAAAATAATAAATTGTATTCCCATTTTTTGCCTCAACTAATTGAGTGCATTTTTTCTTACAACCAAATGACTCCTGATTAAGATGTCTGTTAATCAGTTTGAAATGGAAATGGACATAACACTAGCTCCACATAAAATAAATCAACTGCAGAAAAATTTTACCTGCTTTAAAAAATGAGAACATTTTGATAGTTTTGCTACATTAATAAGAGAAGGGAGCATTTGTCTCTGTAAATTCCCAGTCTTTAGTTCTCTTCACAACATGGCAACTGTGGTGGTCATTGATGCTGCTCCCCATCTGCCTGGAACAGCATATAATCATCACATTTTCTGGCTCCCTTGTGATGGGGTGGGACTGTGTAACCAGATCTGACCAAAATTATTTGAGCAGAAGTGCTATCTATTACGTCTGGGCTGCCATTTAATTGTTTTTGGCCAGACCGCCTTGAGTTCTCTTTTCCCCTGCTATGGTGGCATGCAAAGCTACAGACAGTGGCTGATCCAGATATCTCCGAGTCCTTGAGTAAGGATGAGGAAATGCAACAGAAGCCCCAGCTAACCCGCAATTGAGTGGAAGTGAAATATAATTGTTTGATGTTTTAAGGAGATTCAGGAGTTATCACCATAGCATAATTTAGCTTATCTTGCCTACTTCAATGTCTCTGCATCACACATCACCAACAAGATTGAGACCCTTAAAGAAAAAACTCCCTGAGCAGCCTCTTCTCATTATCTCAATGTGGTTGCCATCTTGCCTTCCCAAGAAGTTTCAGAGGAGCAGCTGTTTCCTCCTCCTATACGTCTATGCCCAAGGAAGTGGACCTAATTCTGTGTCCACGTCCTTATCTAATTCTTTTTTCTCATTAAATTTTAACACACTCATGTTTATGCAGTCTTTAAAAGTTCTCATTCATCCTTATGATGCCTTGTAATAGTTACATATATTTTCTTCTATTAAACTATCCTATAGATAGTTTATATACCTGCTTCAGCTTTCTCCTCATTTTCTAAATTCTTAATCCTCTAAACTCATTTTCATTCTAACCTCTTCACTGAAGGTGGTTGCTTAAAATTATTTGGCTACACAGATCAAGGCTACTCTGACCTCTGAATTCCAAGTCTTTATTCTTACCACAAAGTTATAGAATTTTGAAGCTGAATGAAAAGGCAGAATGATGTGCTTCTCAAACTTTAATGTGCATAGAGTCACCTAGGGGTCTTGTTAAAAGGCAGATTCTAGGGTCTCACCCCCAGAGATTCCGATTCAGTAAGGCTTGGTTAGGGACTGGCAATCTACGATGCAGTGAGCTCTTAGAGGGTACTGATGTTGCTGCTCTGCAGGCACACACCAAGTAGCACTGGATTCGATGACAGTTTTTCATCTTCAATATCCCTTAGGTAGCAGAGGAGGTCTTCTTCATAGTTGCTGTGATGAACCAGCAGGAGTAGCTCTTATAAATGGTCTAAGAAAGAATGATTAAGGTACACGCAATTGGAAATAAGGGCAGTGGTCCTAGTATCCTGCACTTGACACATATTTTCAGAACTTGAAGTTGAGACAGATTGAAGCTGGAGGAAAAACCACTCTTCTCTTTGTGGAGAGAGCCCTGGTCCTGAAACGCACATTTGAGCTCTATTTTCATGGGCAAACACAGTAAAAATATTGAGCTATTGAGAATTTTCTGTGTTAATACCTTCTTTGAGATTTTTTTAAAACAGGCAAGTTGTTGATTTTGGGAAATCATAAAGAGTTAAGTTAAACAGAACAGGCAGTTTATTAAGGACCTTGCTCTTCTTCTAGCTTAGTAACTTTTCTTCCTCTCTAGCCATCTATTGAGACAGGGTAGATATGCTGGCAACTTGGAAGAAGCTTTCTCATGAGAAATGGCTCCAGTCAAGAGTTTTCTCTCCCCCCCCCACCCCCATCACTCTACCCTCCACTCTACCCTTCTGTCATGTACAAGCTGAGCTTACCAACTCCCTGCAAGATCTTGACAATGTCACAGAGCAAAGACTAAAGAATGTGAAGAAGGATTTTAGAGACTTAGAGTGGTCTGTCCCACTCATTTTGTTTTAAATGAGAAAATTGAGATTTGAGGAAGAGAAATAAGTCTTTCTAGGTTATACAGCAAAAATTCTGGCAGAGCCAGTACAATGAACAAGATCTTCTGATTCCCAGTCCAGTGTTCTTTGACTGCATCCTATTCTCATGGGATGGGAAAGCTGAGATGGGCAGGAACAAGGAAGACAGCAGGATGGGTTGCTCACCAGTTTATTTAGCTACCTAGAAGCCCAGATATAATCTGAGTATTGTTTTGGGATGACTCAGGGATAAAATATATCAGACATGGGAAGACCCTTTGAGTGTAATATCCCAACATTCACAGCTGAGGAAGCCAAGCCCAGAGTTGACATTGGCCAACACATCTATAATGTAAAAGTTACTGATTCCCTCATTCTGGAACTTTCCAAGTACTCATTCCTAACCTCTGATCTTTCTGATTTTCCCACTCCTGACACATTTGTAGCCCAAACACTGAGTGGCCTTGGTTTTCTTCTTAGAATCTTGAAGAAAAATATTTCTTACTCTTTTCTAGAGGTTTTGTGCTTTCTTATTATGCTCAACCAGAGAGAAAAAAAGACCAGTGTTCATAATGTTATTGAAGGCGAAAAGCTGTCTGAGACTCCTGGCATCTCAATGCTTTGGCTTATTAATAATGGTATATTAAGACCTCACTTATTCAGATACCACTAATTTGGAATTAGTGGCAACTGTGACAGAGGCTAAATTGAGGAATCAAAGAGAAAAAGTTTAATGACTTGTTAGAGTTAATGATATTTAAATGGGGGATATTTAGCCTATTTAAGAGAATAACCTTTTAAAGTATTTTAGAAACACCATTTAAAGCATGTTTGGAACTCTCTGACTCATACCTTTTGACTATTTTTATATTAATTTCCCATTATTTTTACCTGTTCAGTAAGGAAGCTCTCTTGAGATTTTCTATTTGAAAACATGTTGCTAGTCAAGTTAGTCACTATGTGTATGTGTAAGCATTGTACTTAAATTGCTCTTCTGTAAAAATTTTTTTCTCCAATTCAGATTTTTGTTTTTCTTTGGGTTTTCTTTCAATAATGAATATAGATTAATGAAGCTTTTCTATATTTGTAGTGTATGTGTGTGTGTGTGCATGTGTCTCTCTGTGTGTGAACTTGCTGTGAGTCCTCATGGTTGAGAGAACTATGGTTTAGAAGTAATCTATTATAATGATTATTAGTGAACAAATGATGTAGTGAGCAAAGTACATTCCAGATATGTGTTGTTTTGTGTTCTTATGTATTTGAATAGGAGATAGGTTAACTTTGTCCTAGGTAAGGAATGCTGTTGGCAGGAGATAATAAAAGGATTTTTGAAAATAAGTTCAACACATCCAATGAGAAGGGTTTTAATTACAATGGACTCAGGCAGTTGGTAAAAGAGTATAACTGACTGTGGATTCTATGAACTATGGAGGTACTGAAGTTGGCCGAAGACCATGTCCTGTTTGGCAACACCTTGTTTGCTGAACCTGAGCCCACCAGTATCTAGGTTATAGTGAAAATTTAGAAACACAGAACAACAGATGACCTTAGCAGCATAAGTGAATATGTGCCAAAGAAAATAATATAAAATAAAAGAGTCCAAAGAAAGAGGGTCTTGAGCAAGATTCCAAATCTAAATCAATTTTCATGGTGCAACTTGATTCTCTGGTTTAAATGGCATGAATATTTAACCACCTGTACTCTAATTACTCATGATAACTACAAGAACTACCTCTAAAACCAAACTAAGACTTAATATCCAGAAATAATAGTGCTAGAGTAGATAAATATGGATACAGAGTTATAACTTCTAATTGTTTTCAATTGGTATACTTTGTCCATTGGCACCTGTCCCAAGCCTACCTTCCTACATTCCTTTTGTTCACCATTTTTAGAAACATTATGAAGGTCTAATTTGCATATCATACAATTTACCCTTTATAAGTATACACTTTGATGATTTTTACTAAATTTATACTGTTGTGCATATCACCATAATTGTTTTAAAACACTTCTGCCACCCTAAAAGTTCCCTCATTCCCATTTGCAGTCAGTCCCTGCCTCTGCCCCCATCTCCAGTGATCTTCTACATCCTTTCATCATTTTAGTTTTGGCTCTGTGTTTGTAAAATTAAGCACATGGATACTTTAAGAAATACAGGTTATGTTGAAACGGCTTTATTTTTTTAATCCATAAATATCTGTTACTGACAAAAGTGGAAAAATCCTTAAGACTATATCTTACTAAAGTGATATCTGTTTACAGTACATATAGAATGTGCTTTGACAGGTAAGTAGAATGATGAGATTTGTACAGAAGCAGCAGTTATAAGAGCACTGCTCATCATGAAGCTTACTGATGAAGGATGAAGAAACTGTTCAAAGGTACAGATAGAAAGATACTTTTCATCAGTACTACCATATAATAAACACGGAATCCATAAATTGGGCTAATGCATAAAAATGTTCATTAATTCCCCCTTAGGAAATTGTGTCCCCAAACTAAAAATATTACAGTAAGAATTGCTTTTTATTAGAGAATTTCAAGAATTCTTTACTACAAAATGTCTAGTTGAGTTATAGAACTAGAGGAATATTTGCCACTATGAAGCAAATGAATGAGTCCTCCCATGGAGTGGCATTCAAGGGTCACAGCAGGAGTGGGCAGCAAAGTTGAGCAGGGGTCTTCCTCTTTCTCAGGAAGGAGAGTATTAAGGAAACATATAATGTCTTTTCTCTGACTGATGAAGGTTGATATGTATACTGATTTACATGATGGATTTGATGATACTGACTTGTACTCTCAATTCTTGCTTCACAAGCTTTCACTAGGAGGACAGTATCACAAGGAGGGCCTGGAAAGGTACTAGGATGGGTACTCACCTCCTAGGATGGGTACCCACCACCTAGCAGCCCAGGGGGTGATTCCTCCCCTGCCTCCAGTTAGAATGGAGCCCAGTGTCCAGATTCAGTCTTCAGGACAAAGGTTATGGAGTGGGATATAACATTCATTGCTACACACAGCCTCTGCTGTGCATTCTCATCTATGACTTGGAATGCATTTCCAAGTTACTCTCAAATACAAACTTTATGCCCCTATGGGCCAGCCTCTGGACCTTTCTCCTCCAGCCTATCCCCTCTCTAAAATAGGAACTGCCTCCCTCCAGCTTTAAGAACCATATCAAAATGAAAACTTTAAATTCAAAATTTCTCAATGACACAGACACCCCAGATGATTCAAGTATGTCTATATGAGAGGACTTCCATGACACATGGTTGGTAACCATTGAATGACTAGGCCCTTACACTTTCAGATATGAGAACATCCCTAAGTGGCCAAGACCATGGGGCCCACCCCCAGGCTCTGGTGAGGAGTCTGATGGCTGTCTAGGGCATCTGAGGACATCACCATGGGGCAGCCTTAATAAGATGCATGCAGCTCAGTCAAAGTGGGGAAAGAATGCAAAGAAGAGAAGAGGTGCCAATGGTGAACGAAAGCCCTAGCATGTAAGAGCTGGGTGAAACTTTAGATCTCATCTAGTCAAAGCCCCTTGATTTACAGGAAACCAAGGCACTGAGCAAGAACGTGACTCGTCTTCAGTCACATAGCAAGATAGAGACAAAGCCAGGACAGAAGCCATGTCTCTAAGAGCTCCAGCCCTGTGCTTTCTCCTCCTATAGTCTGCTGCCTTCTGAAATCAAATATAGATCTCAGGAAGACATAGCTTTCATGTTGACTCTGTCATTAAAATGCTGCATTTATAAAAAATAACATTTGAACCCTGAAAAATACTTCATTAAAACACAATGAGCTTCCTTGAAAATACTTCAGAGCAAAGTTTCCGAGGTTTGGGGAGTATGGAAGAATATATGTGGGAGGTAACATGCCAACTCTTCCCAGAGCAGGCGCTTTCTAGCATTCAAGTCATCAGCAGCCCTTTCAGAATACCTTGGGTCAAGTCCACAATTGCCTGTGGATGGAATCTGAGGATGGAAGGCTGGTAGCAGACAAAGTTTGTCTGAAGAAAATGGATTGTTTGGTGGCAGGGTTATTGGAATGGATATTCCCCCATGTTTGGAGAGTCATTAGACTCTCCATCCTCTTGAGACAAAGGGAGATCTGTGACACACATAAGCAGGACACGTGTGAGGTGGAACAGTGGCTCAGAGCCCTCAAGGCTTTGAATCTTTGGCCAGAGTAGGAGTCTCTGGGCTAGTGGCAGGCTGAGGCAGGAGCTTTAGGGAACTAGCCAGCTGCAAGAACCAAAGCTGATCTTTGAACCTTGATGCCTCTGACAGGACAGCTTCTCTCCCTTTCTTTCTAAAGATCAGAAGGGGAGAGACCTTGGCTGTGTGCCCTGGGCTATCATCTCATAGGGGCAGGAAGTGAAGGATAAACCAATGAGGCAAACAGAAGATCTGAAGAATGTCTCATTCTCTGATTGCTTTCATCTAGAGCTCTAAGTTTTAGAACTAGAGAGTCTAGTAGGACTGAAGAAAAGAAAACAGGGGTGAAGGAAGGTAAATTGAGGAAGAGGGCAGGGCTGGGGAGGTGAGAGAAGGGAAAGACTGAACTAGCATAGAAGACTGAGGTTACAACAGGCGTTTCGGGGTGGAAGAATAGAAAAGGAAGGAGAAATTTCAATTAAAGGAAGGGTTAGAACTTTCTAGAAGGCAGATCCATCACCCAAGATGTTGGCGGAGCCCTAAGGGCAGAAGCCCAGTTAAGGGGTTAAGGGAATTCTTGAGAAAGCCTTTGTGACTTATGAACTAACTCATGGAGCCAAGAGTTAACTGGAAGAATAAGATAGGAAAGACGGAAAAGCAGGAAGGATTGTGAGAACTTCGCTGCCATCAAAAGCCAAGGAGACCAGCGAGAACCTTTAGGGCAGGAGAGAACCTTTGCAGACCCTAGTCCATACCAATCAGAGCAATGGAGACTCACACAAAGAACAAAACAAGCAGAGAAAAACTGGGAGCTTTGGGCTTCCCTTGCTGGGGGAGGGGGACTTTTATTTGGAGAAGGGTCTGGTGGGGCTGAAAGTCATGACATCTGGGTTCCAGCCCCAGAACCCTCTCTTATCTGATACGTGAACTTGTCTAGTAATATGGCTTTGCTTGTTCTACAAACATGGATGGGACAACTGAATAAAAGATACTTCCATATCCTAGTTAAGATATAATTTTATGGATTTTGAAGTATGGGAGTGAATTAAAGCAAGTTTATAGAATTCTCTCTCTTCCTTCTCTCCTTTTCTTCTTTCTAGATCCAAGTGTGAAGCAGAAGAATCATTTAAAAGAAGTAAGGGTTCAGATAGCATTTTCTGATCCGATTGACACAAGAGAGTTTAAACTGGACAGCGGTAAGGCTGGGATGAGAAATGTTTTTGAATCAACCTATCAAACAGACCCTGAGACAGACAGGGTTGGGGAGAAGTGTCATCCTGAGGGCTGGAAAACTTGGTGCTGAAAAAGTGCATCTTACGAGAGATGAGAGAGATGAGATCAGATTTCTGGCTTGGGGTGTATGTGTATATAGACACATGGTGAGGGGCTTCTCACCCACTCACATCCTTTCTTCTCTGCACCAACAAGACAGCCTTCAAGGGGACTGGCTGAGGGCTGGATTAGAGGGTTGTGGGTTTAGGGGAGCAGCTATGAGAGACACACTTTTGTTTCTCAGAGTCTCCCGCTGCTCTGTTTAAGCTGGTTTTCTCCAGCCCAACCCTCTTAGCCTTGGCTCTGAAACAAACTCTCATAAACCCCTGGGGACCAGCCCTTGAGGTTTATGTGTTTGTAGGGGAGGAAAGCAGAGAGTTACCCTGTCCTCACAGCCTCATAGTCTGAATGACACTTCTCTAATAGGTAAGCTGAGAGCTGTGTTCATCACCCTGAGCTTCAGTCCCCTCATGATTCATGCCATGGTGAGCTTTGGGGGAAGACAAGAGCTTTGGAATCCTTGAAATAAGTAAGAGGAATCAGTCAATTGATTTCTCTGTGGATTATGGACTTGGTTAGATTAAAAATTCCCAGGGCTGACACTGGGGAGTTCTCCCTGCCCCACCCCCCTTTAAGGGGCCATACATATTGTCTGCAGAACTGGGGGAATCTAAAATCTCAGTTTGAGGTCATTGCTTCTGGAGTCCAACTGTGGCAACAGTCACATTTTTAGTACCATACCTTCATCCAATGATTTGGAGCTGACTCCCCCAGCCTTAGCCTAGGGAGATCCTCTGGACCTGAGAATGAGGGAGCCCCTTCTCTCCCCTCTCTGGGCTCTGGTCTTGGGTGTGTAGATACTGCTTACTGTCTAGTCTCCAGGAGGTTGTCACATCCTGCTCACCCCCTAGGTTGGAGACAACGAAAGGGCTGAAATGAGCTGGCAGGGGCAGCACCCCAACAGCTGAGAGCATAGACCTGCCTGGTGCCCTAGTGCCCCCTATAGGGGAGGGACTGGTGTGTGGCTCCGTTAGCCTACAGACAAATAGCTGAGAGTACCAATTTTTGTATTTGCTAATGGGTCTCTGTCCCTTTGATCCAGAGGAGGCACTGGTCTGAAGAAACAGCAACCAGGAGAGAACAATGGAGCTGCAAGAGGACAAGAGGTGGGGGAAGGGGAAACAGGTGGAGAGAGAAAGTTCTAACCCAAGAATGGGCCAAGCAGGTAGGCAGTTATGGGGAGAGAGGAGTGGGCAAGGTGCAGGACAACTGCCTCAGGTCCTACTTGACTGGGGGCTGAGCTACCCCTCTCTAGAAGCCTCTGCCTTTATTCTGCCTGACATGCATATTGGGAGACAGGTGGAGCCCTGGACAATGGGAATGGCAAGCCCCTGAGACCCAGGGCATCACAGTGGCCCTCCCCACCCACAGTTCTCTGGTCACGGGCAGATGCCTCTAGGGAGCAGAGCAGGGGAGGGGAAGGCAGGCCTGAGTGGTGGGTCATAGTTCAGACCTAGAGGCCTGGAGGAAGTGTGGAGATAATCAGTTTGCTGGGGAGGGCACCTCAAAAGTTCCTGTACCCAATCCCTACTCTCCTCTGAGAGGGCTAGAGCAAAACCCCAGAGAACTCAGGGGTGGAACATCTAGGGCTAGGGGAAGGGGAAAGTCCCCCAGAAGAGGGACCAAGGGGAGCTTTTGGGCAGGGCAGCCTGCTGGAACTGGGCATGGCTCCCAACAGTGGGGAGGCAGCTGAAGGAAGAAAACCCCTCCCTATCCCGGGGCTTGGGGGAGGGGCAAGGGGCTCAGGTAGGGCCCCAGGGGGTCAGCAAAGGAAGGGCCTCTCAGTGGGGCCAGAGAGTTCCAGCAGGCAAAAAAGATTGTTATTGTGCTTATGGACACAGCAGCTCTCTGGCTCAAGAGAGCAAGTAGGCAGTTTTTAGGCACTAGAAGATTTCTGTGATGCGGTTCTAGGTAAATGAATGAGACCGAGTAGCCTATTCAGTCAGCCCACTGGCTGCACCCACTGGCCAAATCAAACCCAGGCAACTTCTGACCAGGGTCAGGCCAAGGTCTCTTGGCTGATAGAAACTACGGCTGAGCCCCCAGGAGAGGGAGAGGGGATATGGGACTGAAAGGGAGTCGGTGATGGTGGTGGGGGTGAGACTGGGCCTAGTCCTCTCCTCACTCCCCTTTGACTCTTCAGGAAGAGTGAGAGTGATTGCTCTAGATCCCAGGTCTGAGTGGGCTGTGCCAGGCCACCGGGCTGTGTCCCAGGAGTATGGCTTTCCGGGCAAAGGTGGCCCACCCCCACCTCCTACAGAGGGGACACAGGAAGGGAGATGTGCAAGGCCAGAAGCCCCATCCAGCTCTCTCCTGCCCTGCCCTGTCTGCCAGGCACCCAGCCTATCCAGTCGATCACACAGTCACTTCAGTCTTGCTGGCCGTGTAGCAGGTATGGTGGCCGGGGATATAGTGCAGCTGCTCCACCGTGTTGTGTCTGCGCGAAGCGAAGGCCTGGCGCTTGGCTGCCGTCTGGCTCTGGCCCAGCGTGGCATAGGAGTTATTGGAGGCACTGGGATGGGAGTGCATCTTGGTCATGCGGTAGCGGTCCAGCACGGGCGTGGACACAAAAACGTCCGTGTGCGAGATGGCCCGCGACAGGGACTGCTCCGGAAAGGCCGTCCGCTCCGGGGACAGCAATGGGTCCTGGGAGTGCAGGCGCTCTGTGGAGAGCAGCTGCTCATCTGACAGGATGCGGTCATAGGGCATACCGAACTCATCAGGCAGGCCCCGCTCTGGGGACAGAACCCTGTCCTGTGACATGGCCCGGATGGGCCGGCGGGGTCGCTCTCGCGGCAAGGGCTTCTGTTGGGACATCTGGATGACATTGAGGGGGAGTGTGCCACGGGCAGCCAGGTCAGGCAGGTGCCTCCTCCTCATGTAATACTCATCAGCCTCCTTGTCAGCTGCATGGGAGAGACAGAGAGAAAAGTCAGCTGAGGTGACACTGTGTCACTACAGCCAGGAACTAGGATCCTGCAGCCCAGACAGATGGAGGCAGTGTTTCTCCAGTGAATGTGCAAACCAGTCCCCAGGGGTCTTGTTAAATGAAGATTCTGATTCAGATCTCCTGTGTCTGGGGCCAGCCTGAGAGTCTGCTCCCAGGCAATGCTGATGCCTTGGCTGTCTGTGGACCGCCTTGAGTATCCAAGGGTTGAGGGACTTCCCCAAGGTCTCCGGGGAGTTCATGAGTTCGTGGGAAAGCTCCTGAACTCCTGTTTCGTTACTGCTCCTACCACACCATGGTCCTGAAACAGAATGATTCCCGGAGTCTTCTTCAAACACCCAGGGAACAGCTGCTGCACAACTTTTCAATAAATTTCAGAGGCTCTCTCCGAGGAAGCTGGGTTGCAGAACCAGACTTCTGCTAAAATAAAAATGCTCCAACCAGGAGGCATTTGTGAAAATGCTTAGCTGGTAATTTAGGAACATAGTAACACCTATGTAATAGCCAATACATAGGAAGTCAACACATGGGTATCCAGCCCACACACAACAGAATCAAGCCTACACATACCTCCCTGTGCCCACAACATGAACAGTCCAGAATAATCTTATATGTGCACCTCATTCAAATACTCCAATCTTGTTTCCATCCAGGGAGCCCTCCCAAGCTCGCACTGCCTGCTGAAACCTTGAATTTACTCAAGACACACAGAAGCACATTTTGCCCCAAATTTCAGGCATGTGGCTTCCCACAGACAGCTTTCTAGATCTCTGTAGAATATGGGAATGCTGACTGCTTTTCGGTTTTCCCAAGGGTTCACCGATGGGCAGATCCTGCCTCCTGAGCTACATTCTCTCATCCTAGACATGCATCCAATTCCTTGGATCATAGAAGATCTCCAACACTGAGTTTCTAGCCATAGAAACTCACCATTCCACTTTGGAAGTGGCTGATATGGACTCACACAAATGGGCTGAACTTCTACCATGGTAGGTTAACCTCTAGTTTCAAGCAAATGTTCAGCCCTATAGTCAGGTGGTCACAGAAATAGACTCATGGGGAAATGTAGGCAGAAGCTCCAAGGATTGGAAAGCTATGAAAGAAGAGCTCTTCTATCATGTACCTTCTTGACATTGTAAAGTCTTAAACTCATCAATCCCCAGAGCCTTCCCAGACTCAAATGACAGAATTGGGATTAATGGATGAACAGGTCTCAACTGATGAAATGAGGTGTGTGTGGAAGTGGGAAATCTTCAGTTCTCAAAACATTGTGGCTGGATTAGGGAGGGAGAGGTTTATAGGCCCTTCCACAGCCAGATCTTTGGGAGGGGTCCCAGAGAAAGCTCTGGCATTGGTAGCTTCTGCTCCAAGATCTTCAGAATGGGGAAGGTCCATGGTTTGAAGATGGCAGGTGTGGGGCAAGACTGGGGAAAGGCTTTCTTTTGCATGCCTCCCGTGGGAATGAGGATTCTGTGGCCTCTATTCTATCGATAGGGAGAATGGACTCAGGCCCAAAAGAACAAAAACAAGCGGCTTGTCTCTTGTCTTCTTCCATTTTACCTTCACTCTTTGTTCTTGGGACTCAATACTGTTCCCTCAGGTGTAGGGCAAGAGAGTAAAGCACGGGAAGATGTCATGGAGGCTCCAGAGGCAGACCCCAACCCTGGGATAGCCCCACTTACTTAGCCTTTTCAGGGATGAGTACTTGCTGGGGTGGGTCTTCACTGCAGACTCGTAGGGTGGGGGCAGGTGGGCCAAGTTCTGGAACGAGCGGGAGAAGGACAGGTCATAGGGCTCAGTGGCTGACGTCAGGATGTTGTTCATCCGTGGCTTCTCTGTGGAAGAGAGAGGTGCATTGCATTAGTGAGGACAAAGGCCAGGGAAGGCAGGAGGGAAGGGTCCAGGTATTATCCTGTATCCCCATCCTGCGTTCCTGTCCCCTGTGTAGGATACAGATTGTATCAGAGATTCAGTTTCCCTCATGTTCAGTTCCAATTGTCGACAAGCATGGGGGAAGGTGCTGTTTTATCTGCCACTAGCCATGATGGCAGTTTACCCTTCCTTGAATGACAAACTTTTTCTCTCAGTATACCACTGGGCTGTCTGATAAAGATGTAAGCCTGATGGAACTGAGCAAGGG
The DNA here is from genome assembly GCF_000325575.1 of Pteropus alecto. Taxonomy (NCBI): domain Eukaryota; kingdom Metazoa; phylum Chordata; class Mammalia; order Chiroptera; family Pteropodidae; genus Pteropus; species Pteropus alecto. Next base: position 6,705,756 of record NW_006442497.1, on the reverse strand, counting down.
GTAGGGGAATAAAATTATTTATTTTGGTGTGAAAGTTGTTCTTTCCCT
>NW_006442497.1:6655513-6705621 GCF_000325575.1 Pteropus alecto | reverse complement strand
TTTCCCTAATAGTTTTAGGCAAACCTAAATGTCTGGCTCAGAAAAATCTGAGTATGAAGGAGGAATGACTGGTTTTGTCTACATACCTATAGAACTGGGTCTAAGGCTCAGCTCCGTTGAGACTCCAACCCACAGTCCATGATGTCATTTCACCTCTTACATTGCCCCTTGTGTCTTGGGCCTCTTTAAGCCCTGTACCTGACAACTCACTGTAAGCTATAAAACCATTTTCTCTTATTCCAGTTCCTTCCTTTGAAGCCCCCTTAGCTATCTCTTGGCTGTGGGAGGAAAGGATGTAGTCAAAATGCTTAGCACATCATTTCCCGTTTTTTCCCCTCCTTCCCTTGAGATAGAGCCTTGAGATTCCAAAATCTGAAGAGAGAGAAGGGAGTGTTGTTCACTGCCAGACCTGGGAAAAAGAATGCGGACAGGAATAGAAGAAAAGATGAAAAAGAGAAGAGGTGAATGACTAATAAAGTCAATGAGCTAGGCTGGGTTCTGAGGGCCAAAGCAGGAATAGCACAGGAGTGTGAGGAGAGGGGGAGAGGAGATGCAGGTATGGGTGAGGGAGCGACTGTGAAGATGCAGGACAGAAAGGAATGGAGACCCAGGGAAGGAAGACAAGCATGTCTTGGTGCTTGACTGATTTAAGGTACAGCGAGAAGTCAACAGGTATTGCTGAAGAGTGGTGCCATTCCCAGAAACAAGGTAGGTGGGTGGCTCTTATATTGTCCCTCCATCCACTTGAGTTTGGGACACCTAAGAAGGGGAAGGCTCTAACTTTGGACAAATGTAATAGAGGATTATGGTCTCCCATTCCTCTTGGCAAAGAGAGCGCTGAATCCCGGAAGACAATAATTCTGTGAACCGTGGGACAAAGAAAAGGACTCTTAAGCTTAGTCTAAAGGCAGCTTTGATACAGGGAATTCCTGGTTTCTCTATCCTTTCCTGACATCCCTGGCTCCCCCAACACTGGGGATGGAGCCAAAAGAGCCCAGCCAATGAGCTGGTATTCACACCAGCACATATGTGAGGGGGTGGAGGACATGCTACATCCCCAAGAGATCAGGACATAACTGTACAGAAAGAACCTCCCTGGCATGGATCAGGACAGATGCTAGGGAGTGGAGTGAGCAGAAAGCTGGAAGCATTGCTACTCAGAGCTGAGGAACAGCCACTAGTCCCTTAGCTATTCTCTCTTCACTTTTGGCCACACTGGAGAAGAACAAACTTCTCTTTACCTGTTGGTATCATACAATCACTGAGGGCATCATTTAGCCCACCTATTTCCAAATGCAACATTTCTAGGTGCTCTTATCTGGCACTGTTCTCCAAAACATGCCACTCAGCCGAGGCCTTGCCTTCTGCCTCCACTACGATTGCCCTTGCCCGCTTGCTCCTGCTCTCTCTCCTATTGCAATACCCTTCTTTACTCTTCTTGCCAAATTCTCCCTTCACTCAGGATTCTTCATTATGACAATATCACATTTTTTTCAGCCCACAGTGAATTTTAGTCTTCAAGGCCCTATCTTTCTTCTGGTTAATACCACTCAGCTTTGTGTCAGTGTGATCTCTACTTATTTGACTTGAGTTGATCTTGTTGAGCAACAAAAATTGCAATCTCCTTGACAGCAAAAATCTTGTTTTCCAATTTTTCTGATGCCTTCATAGTGTTGGCTCAAAATAAGGATCCAATAAATGCTTTTCGATTAATGAAGTAGACACAGGTTGCTTCCTCTCTTAATAGTTGCTCTCCCAGCTCCTGGGAAAAGTGTAACATCCAAGGAAGGAATGCAGAGAAAACCCTGCTTCCACTAGGTTGATAGCCACTCAAATGCAGGGACCAGGTCTCACCTACCTTCATCTTCATCTCCTGGTACCAAGTAGAATGGAAGAAGGAGAGGGAAGAATCGTTCCTCTCGTGTTGGCTCCTTATGGGGAAGATCAGTGATAGTTATTCTTTCAGAATGTACTGAGCAAGTGGAGCACTCCTCTCTTGCCTTTCTGTCTTCTCTTCCTGCTGCTGCTTCATCATTGTGGGCATCCCCCCGGCTCCTGGCTTCTGCCTTCTGTTTTTCTTTTTCAGCCTTCTCGCACAGATTGTTCCCACTCCCAAGGCTTCTGTTACTACTTCCAAAGCAAAACTTATATCTTCAGCTGTAACCTCCCTCCAGACTTCATGTATGCATTTCTAACTGCTTGTCGAATGATTTTTCTTGCACATCCTATGATCATATCCAGCTCTGGATGTCCAGTAGCCAAATTCTCCCTTCACTCAAGACTCTTCATTATGACAATATCACGTTTCTTCAGCCCACTCATCATCAGTAGCTCCATCCCCTGTGCCCACTGGCTGCTTTCCTGATTCTTTAGATTGTATTAGTAAGAGCCGCCCCCACCACCACCCCATTCTTCTAATTGATCATGGCTCACCATTTTACTCATAATTGACTCTTATCAGCCATATTCAGTTAGTAACTAAATTTTCCCAATTCTTTCTTCAAAATGTTTCACATGTGAAATCTTCTTTATATTCTCACTGTCATCATCACCACTCCTAGAAATGGTGGTAAATGAGAAATGGTACCAACGTTTTTTCACTGATCTCTCCAATTTCTCCCAGTTATAATTTTCCTAGACCCTGCAACCTGAAACATCTTGCTAAACTGTTGCTTTCATCGCATAGGAGCCTAGCACTGGAGGGGAATATCAAAACAGTCCACTTCTGTTCTCTTAATTATAATATTCCTCAGTCTCAGTGCTGAAGCAGAGTATAGTATGACACGAGAGTGGTAGGTCTGTCAGGTGAGCTATAGAATTTATTTTTGTTTTGAGTTTCCTGTAAAATCTAATGATGTTTTTGCTCTTTCACAACAAACCCGGTAGAATGATAGTTCACAATTTACATGGCTGTATTATATTCTATCAGGTTTTGAATAGGTACCAAAGATAGTTTTTCTCAGCATTTTCTAATGTGAAGTTGTGATCTGGTGAGAAGATATTATAAACTAAGAAGGAAACATGGTTTTGTAACATTGGCTCTAAGCTGATACTCCTGTGCTCCCCAATTTTCAGCTTCTTTCCCTGCCAAGAGGCCAAAGCTCAAATCACCCAGTTTGGTTTTGAGTTTTATCAAATTTTGATTAGTTTGGGGAGAATCGATAGTTTACCAAGTTTCATGTAATTTGCAAATGGTACCACAAGTAGCCTTGGGCAAAGGAGAGTGTACTCCTTGCCGTGGACATACGAAATTGATGACTGCAAGAAGTGATCTAGATTACAAGTGAAAATGGTTAAGGAAGGGTCTCACTCCTTCCCTTTCATGGTGGAAGATCATTCTGATATCAGAGACAGAATACTAAGTAGACAATAGTCTAAAAGTGAGAGTGAAGCACTGTGGCCCTGGAGGAAGGTAGAAACCTGGCTCTTTACACCTCCTTAGCTTCAATGAGTCAGTGACCATATGTTTGGTGCTTCGATAGGCATCAGCAGTTAGGATGGAGCCACTTGGAATGAGGATGGAATGCAGAGTGCTCTCAATTGTCTCTCACCATGTGTAGGGGTCTGGGTAGCACTGCTTAAAATCAGATGGTTATACTGATGATCACCTGAAAATCATAGAAAAGAAATTTTTAAAGAAGAGTTCAGGCATTCCCTTGTGTCTCCAACATGCTCTCTTGGCCTCTAATGTGCTTCTCTGAGTCTAAAGAAGCACTTCTAAATGGCCCAGGGCTTTTGATACCCTAGAAACATGAAAGGCAGGGGGCAATATGTTAGACTCAAAAAATCTTCCTCTGCTGTTTCTGTTTCTCTCCTTCTACATCAGGGCTTCTTCTGTCACCATGGTGACCCACTCACATCTGTGGATCTGGCCGACCAGAAATCAAGGTGTTAGATGGGTAAAAGAGAAGGATGGAGTCTAGGGGACATTTAGCAATTGTGTATATATGGAGTGGAGAACTGGACAGGGGAAGTAGATCCTTCTTTGGGGAGAAGAGGGTTAGGATATGGTTAGCTAGGAAGAGGATATCCTAACTTAAGGTGTGTAAACCTTATGAGGCTTTGATTTGTCCGAGCTCTTTATACACAGGTGTCTGGGTGCATCCTGGGATATGGCAAGCTGCCTTGAACTGACCACTGCCTGGGATTGGAAGTCCTGGGTTCTAGGCACTGTTCTGCCTATTAATGACATAGCCTGATATTTCAAAAGTATTTATGTTAAATAATAATGCAAAAGACCATGTAGACTGAATAAGCTGCAAAGTTAATAAAGTCATGGTTGCCAAAGCCTGGAGCTCAAGACATTCTAAGGTCTTCTCAAACCGAATGAAGGTTTGGCTTATCATTAAATCACACTTCGATATTGCATTATTGCTTTGATTCAACATCGTATTTTTGTTTTCATTGGTACATTCATCTAATTTCAACTACCCCCAGGGGAAGCAGAGGCATGAGGTCTTTGCTTTTGTTTATCTAAATCATGGATTACAGCTCTGCCATCCTCTGAGAGCTTGATCTTTTTCCATTTTTTTTGAAACCATCTTTCCTACTCTTGGCATTATACCCTCTGGCTACTCATTCTCCAGCTCCTTCACTGGAATCCTTTCCCTCTTCTATTCTCTAAATACCAATGCTCCATAAGTCCCCGGTGTCTTCATGAAGACATGAGTTCTACTTTCTTGCTCAACCTGATAGTTCTCAAATCTATAATTCTAGCTTGAGGTCCATCTGGTCTGTAGGGTTAGATTTTAAAATGCTTATGGACATCACCTTGAAATTCCTGCCCATAGCTCAAACCATTACAACCCAAAGTGAGCTCATCATTTTATTCTCCAGTATTCAAGCTACATTCTAAGGTACTAAGGTTCGATGGGCTCAGAATGTGAAGCTTCAGTTATCATTCACCATTTCCCTCCCTTTATCCTCCATATCCTGTGAGTCCCCAAATCCTGTTCTTATAGCTATCTCCTAAATCCAGGCCCACAATATATCTTCTTAGGATTTCTCCTAGTTCTAATCTCTGGCCATTTCTAAGACAAATCATCTTGTATACTCATACCAGACAAAATTTTCCATACCAATGGAATCATTACATTATTCATTTGGTTTAGAACAAACTCTTTAAATAGCCATGCACACAATTCAGTGTGGTGTGAGTTTGGGCAGTAAGCCAGAGTTTCTTAGGTGAAGATATTCTCCCTTTCTAAGACAGAATATTAAATTACATCCAGGGCAAAACCATTTACCAAAGGTTGAATCAATTCTATACTGGACTTGGATTTAAGCAAGAATAGAGAAAACAGAAGGGAGATAAAGGATAGATTTTTCTGCTTGTCCTCCAGAGACAAAGAGGAACCGAGTTTCATTGTTTTCTGTTGTTATTTTTTGATTTATTTATTTTTAAGCAATATGGCAGCATCAAAGAGACAATTGTAAGAAATAAGAGAACCCAGGTTGAATTGTGCAGTGTGGCTGTTAGAGAAAACACTTCTAATCTTACATTTCAGAGTCTAGGTGTCACCAGGAAACAAGATAATTCAGATTCATTTAATAATTCCTAGTAACCAATGCGCTCCAGGCTCTACGCTAAACACTTTCACCTATATATTTTTAAAACTAATCTTCACAGTGATTTTCATTTTAATATATATTATCGGCCTACCAATTTCCAAACACTGTAAAATACTCCTTAAATATTTTATTTGAAGTAGTTCTATTTTTTTTAAAAGATGAGTTTACAAACAGGATAAATGTCTTGAATTTAGATATTTTGTATACAAGTGCAGGCTTTTCCTTTGAATCTCACTTCAAATGTTTTGCTAACATTTGATTTATTTTACTACATTGGCATTAAGGAACAAAATTTAAAGTATAAATATGAAAATTGAAATTGTTCTAAAATAACCATTATGACATTTTGTTATATTTCCTTTTGTTTCCCACCCCTATAAATTACTATATATATGTTTACACACACACACAATATCACAGTGAATAACCTGTAACATTTTTCATTTTGCACAGGTGAGAATTAGATTACAGCTCTTAAAATGGAAAAAGTATGGTTATTTGATCTTTACACTTGTGCAAAATACAAATGTGTGAGGTTATTATTCATTGAAGCATGTTTATAGTAGCAAAAAAGGAAACAACCTAAATGTCCATACATATATGTACAATACACAGATAAATATGTATAATTTCCACATATGTAAGAATGCTACATATACTACTTTTAATGTTTCCTTTATACTTAATGCACAGTATATTTTGAATATATTTTCATGTTTTGAAATAATATTTAAAATATTTTATGTGGTTTCACAATAGTCCTTTCTGTAGAATAACCAATTGTATATTTCTATATATAACTTACATGTTATATGTTTATTTTATATATATTTATATTTATATTTAAGTATTCCACTATTATTGTGTATTTAAGTTGTTGAAAAGTTTAATAATGTTACACCAAACAACCTCGAACACAAATCTTTGGCCATGTCTCATTTCCTTAGGCAAATAACTAAAAGCAGCATTTCTAGGTCAACACACTGCCATTTGACTGGTGATGTGATGCAGTAGATTGATAGATTTCCTCATATTGAACTTTTCATCTATTCTTGGGAAATACCTTATTTGATTTGGTGTCTTATTCTTTCATTACAACACTGAATTCTATTTGCATTTATTTTTTAATTCATGTAGATACATAAAAAAATTTGTATTTTTTGTGCTAACATGTTAGATTTTTGTATCAAGATAATGATTTTGTAAAGTCAAATGAATAGTGTTCTGTCTTTCTGTATGCCTTGAAACTATTAGTATAGCGTATGAAATACCTGTTCTTTGGAAATTTGAAAGAATAAAATAGTAAAAATGCCTGGTGTCTTTTGGGGAGTCCTTCTGCTAGCACTGTGATGGGTAGGAGGTTGGCTTGTTATTTTGCTAACTGCATAACAACAACTTTGGGAGATGTTATCATCATCAATTTAAAGTTAAGGAAACTGAGGTTTGGAGAGGCTGACTAATTTGACCAGCATATGAAGCTAGGATGCAAACCTAGGTAGAGTGGCACCAGAGCCTACATCCTTAACTATTATGTATACTGCCTCATGTTTTGGAAACTTTATCCTTGCATATTGATTTACTCAGGTTTTCTAATTCTAAGTTAAATTTGTAATTTCTATTTTCTTAAATAAATCCATTGACCATTATAAACTTTACTAGCTTAAAAGTGTAACATTCCCTCAAAAAACTCTATATATGAAATTACAGCCCTTTTCTTCTTGATTTTCTGTTAATGTTTTGTGGGTTAGCAATTCATTCATATTACTATTCTTTTTCAAAGAATACCTTGTATATATTAGTGAGGTTTTTTTTTTTCTATCATTTTTCTTATCTTCAAAATGTTATTTTATGCTTTCGGATTCATTAATTCCTGCTTCCAAATTTTCTTTGGATTGGTTTGTTATTGCTTTCTAATTTCTAGGCTTGAATCTTTAGTCCATTTATTTTTACTCTTTTCTGTTTATAAAAGGTCTTTAGCTCTGAGTTTGTCTCTGGCACTATCCCATGAATGTCGATGTGCAATGTTCTTATTGTTGTTATGTCCTAAATGATCTGTAATTGCAGCCTTGATTTTCTCTCGGACCCAAGCATTCTTGAGTAGAGCGTTGTCAAATTTCAAAGTGTTTGGATTTGTTGGTTTGAACTTTGGCCACTGATTTTCTGTTTTATTGTGTTGTGGTCAGAAAACAGGGCCTGTTCAATTTCTGCTTGTTGGAATTTGAGATTTCCTTTGTGGGCTAATATATGATCAATTTTTGTAAATGTTTCATGAATACTTAGAGAAAGAGAATATTTTCTTTTTGTAGAGTACAAAATTGACATATATTTATTAAATCAGACACATGAAATACATTATTCAGTTCCTTTCTATCCTAATTCATTCTTTGCCTACTTAATCTGTCAAAGACTGAGAGGGGTATATTAGGTCTCCCACTACTGTTGTGTTCCTGTCATTTTCTCTTTATATTTATTATAGAATTGGTTTTCTGTATTTTGTAGCTACTTAGCACAAAAAGGCTCATGATGCTTATGTCTTCTTAGTGGCTTGCACTTTTATCAACATTAAATGACCCTTTCTGTCCTATCACCTTTTTTTTTTTTTTGCCTTTAAGTCCTCTCAATCTGATATTTATATTGCCAATCCAGCTATCTCTTTGTTTGCATTTACCTGATAAACTTTGCCTATCCTTTTATGTCTAACCTTTCTGTGTCATATTGTTAAAACAACATGGTCGTCTCTTGACAAAAGCATTCAGGGAGAGAACTGTGGTGATAGGACCCCCTGATCTTTGGTTGAGGGATACAGCCAGGCCCCCCTGAATGTACTAGAAGGCAGGCTGTGAAATAAGTGTATCCTAATTTCACTCTCTTCTACCCCTTTGATCTTTTTCCAGTATTCTCCATTTACCAAACCCGACTAACATCCATAAAAAAGAGAGCCCAAAGAAGCAATCCTTAAAGCTTAGCACCCAGGAATCTAAGTTAGGGTGGAAAGTTACTATGGAGGGTCAAATGGAAAAACTATTCAGTGCAGACTTATTAATCTACTCTGACAAATGCTACTTTAGTACATTCTAAAGATGGTTATGGGGGTTTGGGCAGATGGTGTTCTAGGTAATGGATGGAGTTTGGGGGTGTGTGTGCAGTTGGGTGTTAATGCAAAAGGGAGAAAAGCAGCATTAGTGATGTACAAAGAATAGGAAGACTAACAATTTAATAATTTTGCCTGGAGCCCCTTTCTATGGTGGTATGTATATAGTCTGTTAGATTTGGAATCCTGTCTCTCCCTGGACTTATCAATGGATCACATCTCCACAACCTCAATTACCATCTCCCCCTTCCCTCTCCCTTTGGGGAGTTCTGGGACTTGGCACAATGCCCAGTTGGGACAATCAGCTTCTTGTTAAATTGGGCTGGATAACATAACAATTAATTATTGCTTAGGACTCATTGATCAATATGCTGACAAGACTATAAAGTGACAAAACAATCTCCATCTGAACTCCAAGGCTGCTTGAAGGAAGCAGAGAACCAAGGTGGGGCCCTCTGTCCACTGAGAGCTTGTAGACTACCAGTGGTTAATAGGTCTCAGAATCAGAATGTCCCCTCATTGCCTCTATAGCCTCGAAGTTGCTGGAGCTGACAGTGACTTACTTTACATTAGTAGGCACATTTAGTTGCTAAGAGAAATGACTAGTTTCCTCTGTGGAGCAAAAAAAAAAAAAAAGTACTGTGCATATATATGTGTGTGTATGCATATATGTCTGTGTGTTTGTTTATGTGTATGTGTAGAATGGGGAGAGGGCAAAGAGTGATTTTTATTGGACATTCCTGGTGATAATTCAGTGACAGATATAGCAAAGGCAATTTCTGTTTAGTGAGTCATAGAAAGATTGTAGGGTACAAATAATACCCAAAGATATAAACAATGACTTGATCAATGGGATCCCGAGAGTATAAAGAAGTAATATGCACAATGGTTATAGATTCTCAAGTCTTAGGCCTCATCACCACACTCTGGAATTGCTATGCTAACCTCCTAATTTCCTTCTTGCCTCTGATCTCTGACTCTTTGGATCATCCACCTTGCAGACTCCTGCTAGATTAGTCTTTCTTAAATGTTAATTTTAGCCTGGCCATTAGCCTTCAAGTATTACAAACTACCAATAGGTTAAAGCTTAGATGCCATAGGCCAAAGATTTTAAATTAGTATACCTAAGAATCACCTGAGGAACTCATAAAAAATTCTGAGCCCTTCCCTCATCCCATGAATTATGATTTAGTTGATCTGAGACAGGCCCCAGGTGATACTTCTACAGCTGGATTCTGGACCACACTTTGAGAAATACAGCAGAAATACATTTTCAAAGCTGCCAATTGTCTAGGCCCATTTCCTCTCAACCAACACACCAGTGACCCATATGAACTGGTTTTCCCTCTGCTATTTCCAACCCCATGAGTACCTTGGTCCTCTGCTCAGAAATATCTTCCACTTAATTTGCTCTTCATCTCCTTCTTTTGCCCAAACCATTTCAATCCTTGACGATAAAACTTCAGTTTCATTTCTATAAAGTCATCCTCAGGTCCTCCAATGCACAGTGATGTTCCTTGCCCTTCTGATAATTGGAGAGTTTATTACCACTGCCATTTGCTTTTGGTGTTTAATTATATATTATTTTGTTTTTTTACTTCTGCTTTATTCATTAGCTTGTTCATAGATGGTTAAATACTTCTACATGTAAGGCACTTCTCCCCTATGATATCTGGACATTGTTCAGTTACGTTGAGCATTGTACATTTCTTAAGGTGGTGATCGATCACACTTTTTTGTGTTTACCTTAACACAGTACTCCCTGGGATGGGTTCTTTGGAGGCACTTGTACAATTTTTTGAATGATGAATGAACGAGTAAATGAATCAATTCTTGAGGCAGGAGAAAATGAGCAAGAGACCGTAGTGATGATACTTGATTGCCTATTGTACTTTCCCTCTTCTTGTCCTCTACCCTCTTCTTCAGGCTCAGATGGCAGATTTTCTGGGCCTGTGGACAGGTTGGTGGCTGTAATAATTTATATGTATCTCAGTATGAGAGTGTATGGAGAAGTAAGGCACCCCTCCTTTTTCACTTCAAATCCAACCCATACTGCACACATCTTCTTGAGGATTAGTGGCCATTCTAATGCATTCTGACACAATTCTTTTAATCTTGGTGATATGAAAAGGTCAAAATAGAGAGGAAGCCCTGTGAGTCATGGTGTCGGATGGTGGGATTCCTCCTAAGATGACTGGTTAGTTGCCACTGACATTGTGAGATCATCAAACCCTATGCTCCTGTCCATTCGCCCTCCTCTGTGTCTCAGTCTTCTCTTCTTACAGCAATGGCTGTGACTTACAGCAAAGGCTGTGAGGGTTTCCTGGGTCCCACCAACAGAGAGTCCAGCTTTGTGTGAGTGTCTCCCTCATGGGCCTGCTCTGCTTTCTCACTTCTGGCAAGGATTTTCATTTTCAGTTCTGCTGAAACAAACTGCATCTTGTGAGTTGTCATGCCCACACAAGAAAACAATGTGTCTTCTGCCAGATTCACTTAAAAAGACAAACTTTAGCTTTCCCTGGGAGAGCTGCCTGCCACCTGCTGTGATCTACTTCTTTAGGACAGCTTCGCTCCTCTGAGCCTGGAGGTGCTGGAGCTGTGTTTGTTCCGCAAGTGGTTATTTTAATTATTACAGAAGGAGTATTTACCATCCCCTTGGCTCCAGGAGACCAATCCTCCTTCTGGTAATAAGGAACGACCATATCCCTGAGAACTATTTAAATCATATCCATGGAAAGTCAACTTTGTAGTGCCCTGGGATAGAGTATGAGCACCAGGTGTGTGATGGGGTGGATCTGGAAGAGGGTTGGTAGTCTTGGCCTCTGACACTGGGCCAAGCCAGTATATCACATGGGCTCTCTAAGGAGGTTTAAGGCCTGTGATAGTTCATCAGAAGTGGATTTGTTGTGAGATTCTACAGCAAATTTCAAACTCTTCTCACCCCCACTCATAGGCACCTCATCCTACAATTTCCCGAGCTTGATGTAGGCACCTAACACATCTTCTGGGTGATACAAAGTGGCTCAATATCGCAAAAGCTGACTCCAGTTGAAATAACTTGAACAGAGGGATGATTGATATTTAGAAGGCATGCAACCTTTGAGAAATCCCAAAATATCCCAAATAAAAAGTAGGTCACTAGAGAATCTGCATCTATCCTGCAACTACTATAACCTATAAGTGTATCTGACACAGTGTTATATTTCCCATTAAGAAGTAAAAAAATATTTTGTGATCTGGATCCATTTTTAACCTTTGCATTTGTTATTTACATTACCATACCAATTAGAGGACATTCTAAGCCTGGTGCCTGGCCCAAGAAAACCACAAGCATTGCTATCCCAGTATGAATGGAGTTTTATTGTGTTTAGGCAAAGGCAATAATCTTTTTTTCTATCAGCTCCCATTTGTTGTAAGTTATTATGCTAAGTAATTTACACGTATCATGTCATTGAAACCTCACAATGGTTCTACGAGGTCTTTCACATTTTATAGGTGACATTTAGTTGCCTAAAGTTGCATAGAAAACAACCAGCTGAACCCAGACTCAAACTCACTTCTAAAGACTCCAACTCAGTGCTCTCGAACTCTACACTATGCTGCCATTTTGCTAGAATGTGCAAACATGGACTCATCTCAGCATCAACTATAGAGCTACAGTTTCTAGAAGGAACTGAGTTTCTAGAGGGATCTAGTTCTTTTGATTTACAAACTAGTAATAAATGATTGCTAGTTTGAGAAAACCTCATACAATTTCTAATCTACAGGATCCGTTCTTACACCCAACCTATACACCACTATGGAGGCTTTCCCCAACTCAGCCCAGAGCAATGCAGCTCTTCCTCATCCATCCTTGCATTTCCCCATTGATGACAATATTCTATCTTCCCATTGCAGCCTTTCTGTTCCTTCACCTAAAAATCATCATCCAATCAGTGCATATAGCTTAGCAGAAGCCAGCCACATTGCTAGGGACTTAGGAAACCAGGAGTTCGGGCAGCGAGTGCTCTTTTTCTGGGCACCATCATGGACAGCACTGCTTCCAGGCAGTGAGTCATGGTCCTCTGTAGAATGGTGAACATGTTGGGCGTCCTCTGCCCTCCCATGCCTACTTTTCTACCCATGACCTTCCTAGTCCCATCTAATATGCAGTCATAAGTTATCACCTTCCTGTACTCTGATACTTTCTCCCTGGAATGTCTCTTCCACCTTTGCCACTTGCTCAATTCTTATCCATCCTTCGAGACCAGCTAAAAGTCTACCACTTCCATTGCAGCCATCTGCAATCCCGTTAGCTGCGGTGATCTCTCCTCATTGTGAACTCTCTTATGCTCTGTAATTTCTTGGGGGCACTCACCACTTTCTACATTGTGTTATAATTACATATGTGCATGTCTTGTCTCTTCTAACATATTGTAACTGTCACTGTAAGTTGATGATGGTGATAGAGGATTCATCTTTGTATTTCCCAAGTTGTCTAACATAGTGCTTTTACTCAATAAGCATCTATTGTATGAATAAATGAGTCCCTTATTCTAAACATCTGGGGAGATATGAAGGCTGATCTGACACAATCCTACTTGCATGCAATATGTATTCAATACATATTTTTTAATCAAATAATAAATACATGTATATGTAATTGCAGATAATACATAAAATATTTTTCCTTTTATTAAAAAAATTAGTTATTGGTATGACAATGGTTAATAAAATTATATAGGTTTCAAGTGTATAATTCAATAACATGTCATATGTATATTGCATTGTTTATTCACCACCTAACATCAAATCTCCTGTCACCATATATTTGATTTCTTTTACCCTTATCTATCTCTCCTTCTTCCCTTCTTTCCCTTTGGTAACCACTAAACTGTTGTCTGTGTCTATGAGTTTTTATTTGTCTTGTTTGTTTGTTGCTTTCAGTTTTATACACCAAATATGAGTGAAATCATATGGTTCTCAATTTTTTCTTTCTGACTTATTTTGCTTAGCATGATTATGTCAAGATTCATCCATGTAGTCGCAAATGGCAGTATTTCATCTTTTCTTATGGCTGAGAAATATTCCATTGTATATGTGAAGATTTTTGTAGAGTATAATTAGGGAAGGCTTCATAAAGAAAATAAACCTTGAGTAAGGCTATAAAAAAGACTTGATTTTGGACTGGGGGATTGGAAATCAGAGGAAGGCTTCTTTCATGTAAAAGAAGTCCAAGAATAAAGAGGGTGGAGCATGCAGGACAAATGATTAGCGTTAGATATATGGTGTATGCTGGGGAATGTAGCTATAAAGGTGGGTAGAATTAGGGTAGATTATGGCGGTTTTTAATGGCAGGTTGAACACTCTGACTTTGTCCTAAAAGGCTTTTGGTTCCCAAACAAGAAGGTGATATTATAAAGGCCTTGTTTCCTAAGGAATGATCAGTGGGAAAGACTAGGGTGAAGAAGGGAAATCAGTGCAGAGGTGTTAAGGACTGAATGTTTGCATTCCCTCAAAATTCATATGTTGAAATCCTAATCCCAATGTGATGGTATTTGGAGGTGGGGCCTTTTGAAGGTAATTAGGTCACTTGGATGGAGACCTCATGAATGGGATTAGTGCTTTATAAAAGAGATTGCAAGGTACTCTCTAGCCCTTTTTTCTGCCACATGAGCCTATAAGAATTTGACAGTCTGCAACCTGGAAGCAGGCACTCATCAGAACCTGATCATGCTGTCACGCTGATCTTGGACTCCCGCCCTCCAGAACTGTGAGAAATAAATCTCTGTTGTTTATAAGCCCCTCAATCAGTGGTAATTTGTTACAATGAAGAGACTAAGACAGGAAGCTACTATAGAAATGTAAGTGTCAGATAAAGGGAGCTGAATCAGCTCTGAGATTACTTCTAGACTGAGGTGTCTATAATTCAGAGTCTTCATGTTTAATGAGCAAAGGGCCAGGTAGAGGATGTAAATAGGGCTGATAATAAATACTTGATTACTTTTCTTCATTGGGGGACTCATTACTACTGGTTGCTGGCTTCGGCACTTGTCTTAGGCAGGTGGGAAGGCATTGTGGCTAACAGGCAGAGCTCAACTGCGATGACAACCACAACCCAAAGCTGCTGTTCACACTGACACCATCTCTCAGATCCCTGAGCAGATCTCTGGGGTTCTAAATGAAAAACGAGGAGGGGAGAAGAGGAGTGATGCTGCATCCTACCTCTTCCAGAAAGATCATCTTCACCTGTACCAATACACCCATTTTCAGGTATCTGTGTACCCAATGGAGAAAAATATGGAGCTCTCTTTGATGATAATCAGGAGACCCTGGAAATCATTATGTGCTGAGAATTGTAATATGTGTGATAGGGAAGTATGAAGAGAATAAAACAGAAAAAAAAAGAAAACCTTGCTAGAATGAGGAAGGGCATGGACTACTCCTGGAGCCATTAATGAGTGCCAATGTCATAACTATAATAAACTCAGTAAACCATCTATGCTCTTTATACATACAACTCTGTTTAACCTTTTCAGCAATTCCCAAGAGGTAGGAACTAGTATTATCCCCATAGAGCAGTAACTTGCCCAAGTCACAAAGCTATTGATCATGGCACAGGCTGATGAATTTAGGCAGTTGACTGCAGAGCTACCTTCTTAACTCTCACTAACCAGATCTGAGCTGTGACTTTGTTCTCTGATACTATAAGGGTTGATCTTGTCATGGGCACATTCTACTCAGATCAGTTACTAAGACAACTGAAAAGATGTTATTGGTCTTCTGGGAATTCTGACCATATGACTATTGCAGTAAAATAACAAACATCAGCTGATATCCCCAATGGGGAAAAAAGGACAGTTAATAAATTCACCATTTGCTGCACAATTCTATGAAGCAAATTTGCTTGTTAGATTTGGAAACGTCTACCGTCATCGTAGAGTTCAGCTTTTTTGCTCTGAAACATATCCTTGCTTTATTTTTGAAAAATTCACACACGACTTCTTTTCCTCATGAGTATGGAAAGCCTTCTGCAAAGAAGAACCTCTTAAATAAATGACTAGCCTTGACAACAGACATGCCAGTGATGCTGCTGGAACTTTATACCATGGTATTCTGAGACCTTCCTTTAAGTGTGATAAAGTGAAAGGATACCTGAAGGAAACATTGCACTTCTGTGCTTATTTATTGGGCATCTGGAAGTCTCTGGCATTATCTCTTTCTCCCCTCTGAAAACAACTGGTATTATTGGTTTTAATTTTTTAAAAACTATAATTTACATGTGTAGTTCCTAAAAACCTAGAAAATAAAAGTGACCTAAAAATGTGTTTATTTTTTTCCACAAAAAATGAGATAATGCTAAACAAACTGATGATGTGATTTTTCAGTGACAAAATACTTTGAATACTATTCAAAGTCAATAATAAACTTTTCTGTGATGTTTGTGAATAGTAGCTTAGCATTCATCCACATAGATACCTCATAATCGTTGTTTTTTTAAAACCAGTTCCATGTTGTTAGATATTTAAGTTGTTTCCATTTCAATTAGGCAGAACTTTGTATGTGTCCTTAATTGTTTTCCCTTAGGAAATTTCTAACCAGGTTAGAGGGAATGTAATTATAAAGATTTTGGTTTAATTTCTCATCAGAAATGTTCTGATTTATACTTCTTTCAATTTTTCATGAGAGTTCAGAGCCCATTTCCTTCCACTCTGAGTAGCACTGGGTATTGTCTTTTTCTTTTTCGTGGGAGTAGTTTTTGCCAAGTTGGAAAGTTGTTTTTCATTGATTACTAGTGAGATTAATCATTAAAAAAATTTCCCCTATGTTTGACAGGGGAAATATGTTTGATATATGTTCAAATATGTTTGCTAGTTTCTTTTGCTTATTTCCCCCCCATTGGAGTGATTATCTTATTTTCATCCTTTTTTTAATTTTTAAGAACTCTTTATATAAAAAGTATGGATCCTACATGTATCAAACATCACATTTTCCCAACTTTTTAAATCATTTGTCTTTTAAGTTTTTTGACTTACAAATATATTAAATTCAAATGTAGTTAAGTTTATCTGTATTTTCTTCTATGTTTTGTCTCTTTGGCAATTTATTAATTTATAATTCAAAAAGCAAGTTTTGAGCACAGACTCAGGGCCTAGTGTTAAGAAATGCTCAAAGAAATCATTCCCATTCCCAGATGGCACAAATTTTGTTTTTCTATTTTTTTTTTTATGGTTTCACTTTGGCATTTTAATCTTCAATATACATGGAATTTATTGTTACGTCGTGAGATAAGAATTTAATTTATTTTCAGGTAGTTAACTATTGAGTCTGATGTAGCCTTTCTTCACTTCTATGCAAATCCATCTTAATCTTATACTAAATAATTATCCATTGCAAAGTTTAGCAGCTAAGCACACAGACTATTTAGATTAACGATAGTAAGGAAGTGTTGCCCAGTGAGAGGTCTGCAGAGTGAACTGTCTGTGAACTTATATCCAGATATGATTCTGTAGTTTTGAGAATATTTTGATAGTGGAGGAGCAACTTGAGGAAATCAAGATTTTGACTGGGCATCTATCTTATGAAATATTAAGCGGTAGTTGAATATAAAAGGAAAAAGGGGAGATAAGCTAGATCAGGTAAAGCCAGCCTCATGAAGGCTGCTGTCATTGAAGTCTGTGGTCTGAAGCCACCTCCATGGAATATGGACTCTTGCTGGATGCTTCTGAATTCCCCCGATGCTGTCCCAGGGTCTCCATGCTATGCATGTAAGTATAAGTGTGTTCTTCATTTTTAAGTGAGCATTTATTTCCACCAAATATTTATGTCTCAGTGCTTTCCCTATCAATCACAATTCATCACACACGCAATTCCATGTTGCTTATTTGTCTTTTTGGTACCACTCTCACACTGTTTTAATCATGACATTTTTAATTAACCTTTAAATATCTAAATATCTAGCAGTGGAATGTCCATCTATATGTTTACTTATTTGTATGTACGTATTATTTCCATTCACTTATTCTTCCAGAGGTATTTTACTATTATTTTTTGTGAAATTAACATATTCAGATTTTTGTTTGGAATTACATTTAAAGATAATTGAAAATTTTCCCATTCAGAGTCATAGTAGATATCCTGCATTTATTTAAACCTTTTATTATGCACCTAAGTAAATATCTGTTGTTTTCTTTATATAGATCCTGAATATTTTTAAATAACATTTATTTGTAATTGTTTCATATTTTTCTTACAGTGGATATAAGTGCCTAGTTTGGAAAATAGTATTAAGTAGCCAAAAACAACTTAAGGAGGTTATAAATTACCCTTTTCCCCCTCCCCCCCGCAAAACCCCCAAAGCTTGAGAGTAAATTCATGGGACTTTATAACATTTAAAGTTTTTTAAAGTTCTTCAACTTTAAAAAACTGAAGAACCAGCAAACATAGAAATAAACCTTGGGAGAAGGGGCTTGCTCATAGATTTGGCAATTGGATCACACAAGGTGGTATGATTCAGGGGTATATGAGAATTTGTTGATGCTATAATTCTGAATGATATCAGGAAATCCCACCTGTCTCTCTAAGTCGAGGTAATTGCCCTGATATTTTCCCTTGGGCTCTGGAGTCCAGCAATAGTTCCTCATTATATAGCTGAGTTTTAAAACAAAACAGCATGGAGTATTCAAGAAGGGTGTTTGCTTCCAGAGCTGTTTAAGGAACATCTGCATGATGGCCTCTGCTACTCACTAACTTCTTGATTTTAACAAGCAAAAGCACTCGAGGTGAGATCCTACTTGCGTGGACCAAGTAGAAAGTAAATCACATCTTTTAAAAGGGCAACCTTTAATTACTTCACATTAAATATTATTCTTTTATGGACATTTTACCCAAGCATAAACTTCTCACTCGATCAGCTATAGTTTTGGATTTCCCCAGACCAAAGTTTCGTATGAAGAACGGTGGATGTTAGTTTTGGCTGGTCCATAAAGACTTCTGGAATATATCATCCTGTTCTATGAGGAAATCCATGATGAAAATTAATAGACTACATATAGATTTGATGGACAGAAACCAGTTAAGGGTTAAGCTATAGAAATTCCCCATAGATTCTCGGTTTGGATGGAAATATAAAAACTGCACTGCGATACTACTTTAGGAGTTGGTAAAAATTTCGGGCTGAGTAAATTGGTTTGAATTTAGTCTTGTTTGTTACTACTATGAGTCTATTGTTGGATGACTTGTACATATGCGTTTTCACCCATAAAGAAGGATGAGAAGGTTAATTACTCTTTTTATACTGAATGAAAATTTTAACATTGTTTATGAAATTATTAGGAATAACCTGATGAGAAAATTAGTCTTTCTGGATAATTACTGCCAGAAAGAATGACATAGATCCAGGATTGGCAAACTATGGTCTGTGGACCAAATCTAGCCTGCCACCAATTCTGGAGACACTTTTATTGGAATACAGCTACACTACTTACTTAGGTGTTGTCTCTGACTCTTTCATGCTAGAACTGTAGATTTGAATAGTTGCAAGGCCTGCAAAGCCTAAATAAAATATTGACTCTCTGGCCCTTTACAAAGAAAATGTTTGCCAATCCCTGACCTAGACCACCTTCTACACATCTGAAGTTATTTTTTTTGTAAATAGTACCCAGTTTTTATCCAGTTTACACAAAATCTTATACAAGTTACTTTATTCATTTTGCAAACTATTTATTTTTGGAGGTACAATGATGTGGCAGTGTT
Source organism: Pteropus alecto (assembly GCF_000325575.1). Classification (NCBI taxonomy): domain Eukaryota; kingdom Metazoa; phylum Chordata; class Mammalia; order Chiroptera; family Pteropodidae; genus Pteropus; species Pteropus alecto. The sequence goes on along the minus strand of NW_006442497.1, from coordinate 6,686,225 downwards.
CAAACTAGAAAGTCTGCATTGAAAATTTTACTTTGCCTGAGATGACATGTGGCCAATCATGCTCCAGAAACTTTGCAGGCTAAAGCGGTTTTGTCTCTGTTTTGTGGGGTACAAGGGTGATGTTCTGGTCACCCACCTGTAGCCATATGGAGCAAGTGGAAAACAGTGGTGTCTTGGGGGACGGTATGGGCACATCTTTAACTCAGGTCTGTCTAAAAACAAGGCAAGCATTGTTGCTTGGCTTCTTAGTTTTCACAATACCCTCAGGTTCATTGTCTATTGCATAATACAGAGTATTTGCACTGTTCAGGGTCTCCAGCTCTTTATCCTGCAATAGTTATCGATAGTTTGGTTGAAATAAACAATAGCCAGAGAGAACTGTAGGAAGGAAATGTAGGCCAATGACTCATCCTGATATTTGAAACCATATCTGGGCCAAGTAAATCAGAAGGAGCAAGGAGCTCACAGCACAGTGTCGCCACCACTTTTGTTTACTGACATTCACTCTAAAGTCTATTGAAAGTTACTATGTGGAACAGCCCTATGAAACTTATTATTTAGCATAACCTGTTTGTTACATCATACTATCCCCTTTTTATGAGGGAGAAAGAAGCCTGATTGTCATACCAATAGGTAGAAATCTTTCGGCCAATGGGCTGTTTTCTTCACATGGACATTATAAATTGTATACCTGAGAAGGTACCATTTCTCTGGATGGCTGTTAGAATGGCCAGATCAAATACACAGGGAAGTAAATGATTGTGCTGTACAGTTTAGCTTAATTCCCCCCTTTACTTTGTTTTACTTTCTCCCCCTTTTAAGTCCTCTTTCAGTCTTTGTGAAGCTCTTATAATTCCTTCTGAGACAAGGTGAAAGAAAGATATATGAGCAACAACAAAAATCAAAGAAAACAGTAACAACAAAATCTCACTGGTCTTCTATGCATTAAACATGAGAGACTCTGTCACCCCTTGGTCTAGGGTTTTGAAATGTGTAGGAGTTACTTTTCAAGACAGTGGTCTAAAAGCTATAGAGCCAAAACATCTCTAAGCTTTCTTTTACAAAGGAGATTTTTTAAAAATTCAGATTATAGCAGTAATTGACATTATAGAACATTCAGAAATTATATAAAAACAAAACAAATAAAATAAAAACTACCTATAAGTCCTCTTTTCAGGTAATTGTCTTATTTTTCAAAATACAAGAACAGAACTCATCTGTAATCCATGAATTCAGCCAACCTCCTGCAGGACACTTTCTTTTATAATTCTGGACCATATTGATCTACAGAAGGATAAAAAAACCAACTTGTCTTTCTAGAATACTTATTTTTCTGCCCCACTTTGCCACAAGTTGCTGTCTCATGATTTTAATTGTTGCCATTTCATAACAGAAGCAGTAGGGTTCAGTCTCTTTCTCAGAAGTTTGGGGCCTTGTTACCAGAGGGCATAAGTGTGACCTCGTTATATGGTTCAAGCAGAAAGGTATGCATATTCTTTTCAAAAAGTTCAAAATTTTTACTGCTCTTTACTGCTCTCCACCCAGCAAATAACTATATAGAGAGAATAAAGTAGATATATATAAGCACATTTTAAATAAATAGCAAAGCATCTCATTTTCATAGCAGAAGCAGACAAAAATGGTAGACTATCATAATTAGTGTAATTAGAGTCAGCCTGACTCTTGGTGGCCAAACCCCAAGCTCTATAACTTTGACTTCTTGCTCAAGCATCCAGCAAATGCTCGTTTCTCCTCTCTTAGGCTTATCTATCTCCCTGGCTCACAAGAGAGACATCTGTTTGCCTCTGCAGTGATCTTTCAGCATTTTTATTCAGCTACGCTTTCTGGTGTTTTGTTAGATTCCCTTTGCAGACTCTAATCCTCCCACAGATAACAGGAGGAATAAATTGCCAGCAATGAAAATGGTGAAGCTGTAGCTCTTGTGCAGTGGCAGCAAATCAGACCAGAGCAAACAGGATGCTTTTCTCCCTTTTCTTTATTCTTTTCAAAAATCTCTCCAACTTCTCTGCTCAGCTCCAGAACATACCTAAACACACCGTCCATGCTTGTTAACTGACAGGCTTAGTTAGTGGCTCCTAGAAAATTTAACAATAGATTTTTTAGAGGCTCAGGGAACGCTCAGCGTCAGTATCCGGGAGATGAAACCAGTGTACATACACATCTGTTGAGAGACTGTGTTTAAATGTTGGTAAAAATATTCTTTACAAAATTCTGTTCAAGCAAAGGATACAAGTTGTTTTGGAAAACGGATCTGAATACAGGGAATCTAAGGCAATCTGTGATCGCAGGGCATGTCTGGGAACTTAATAAGGCAAAAAAGCTTCTGGAAACTTACATGTAAAGTATTGCATGCAGCCCAGTATAGAGAAGTTCTTATTGAAAATATTTCACTGGAACGGGGAACGACAACACAGTCCAAATAATATGAACTACATCACATATTAATGACACACATCTTAGTTGTGAACCTTTTTTTTTTTTTAAACACTCAATGTAAAAAGTACAACTGTCTCTCATTAGGTTTTCCCTCTTTGCTGCTTCTTTTTTTGTCTCTTCAAAAAGAGAAAAGATAATGTGGGAGAGAAGAGGTAAAGTCTAGCTAGTTTCTTCATAACTACTTTTTCAAGGGCAACTATTGCAAGAAAGAATCTCTAAAATTTTGTAGCCAGTAACTCTCAAATGAGCTGCAAATATATTTGAAGTGAGGCTGATCTGAAGCCTCACGTCCCAAGAAGGTTTTGCCTAAGTTAAGAACAAAAATAAGTTGATGATAAAGATTTCTGAAAACAGATACCAAATAAAAACTCATTTTTATAAAAATCTTGCTTTAAGTACAAAATATATGTTTAATTATTACCCTCAAAAATTTGCTTTGAAGAGTAATATAATCCACTGGTTAACAATGTTTGAGATAAGGTGTCCTAATAAAATAAATTTTTGGTAGTAAATAAAAATGAAGAAAATTCAGGATTATAAATTTCTGAAATATGACCAGAAAAGTCTATCTTAATCTGAACCCAAGCTTTAAATCCAAAATATCATGTCTCACGATGACCCTATTCCCCATTATTTAGTTAGAGTGATCAAGGAAGGTGTGCTTCTCTGGGGAAGTGACATTTATGTAGAGATCTTAAGGATGAGAAGGGGCAGCCATGCAAATGGAAATGAGGTGAGGAGGAGTGTAAGAGAAGGAAGAATGTATGTGTGTGTGCATGTGTTTATGCATGCGTGTGTGCTGTGTGTGCAAAGGTCCTGGGATAAGAGAGTTAAACTAAGTTGAACATAAGCATAATTGAGAAACTGAAATGAGCTGTCTGGCTAGAGCAGAGAGGCTTGAGATAAAGTTGAAAGAAAAGAACCTGTCAGGACTCTGGTCCAGTAAGAAAGCTACTGTGAGCCCAGGTGAGAAAAGATGGTAGTGACTGGGACTAAGGAGGGAGGTAGTGGGCATGTAGAGAAGTGGACAGATCCAGACATATTTTGAAGGGAGAACTGTCATGATTTGCTAATTCATTAAATATGGGAGATGAGGAAGTTAGAGAAATTAGGGATGCTACTCAAATTTGAACTCAACTTCTGCTGATAAGGGGAAGAATATCGGATGCACAGTTTGGGGAGAGGGGGTCAAGTTGAGAGTTTCATTTTGAACACATTAAGTGTAAGGTGCCCGTGAAACACCAAGACGGTGATGCCAAGTAGGAAGTGGAGTTTAGGAGTTGGAAGTTCATGGAAAATCTGGGACTGGAGATGTAACTCTGAGAGTCATCAACATGTTTAAACATATTTAATGTGATAAATGGAGATGCTTTTCCTTAGAAAAAGAACAGTGTGTACACAGAAAGGGGAGGGATGGTCCAGGAGAAAACTGAGGAACCTCTAAACCTATAACCTAAGCCCAGGGCCCAGGGCCCAGGGCATGGGGGCAGGGAGAGAGGGTGCTGCAGTTAGGAGGAGGAAACAAGAGAATATGGTGTCATGGAAACCAGGAGAGCAGAGTATCTCAGGAAGAGAGCTGTATGCTTCTGTGAGGTTAGGTGATGGGAGGAAGGAGTGGTGTTTACTGCATTTGTAAACATGCATGTCAAGGTGACCTTGGCCAGAGCAGGATTGTTGGAGTGGGCTGAGGAACAAATGAGAGGTTAGATGGGAAGAGCAGGTATACACAGCTATTATTATTATTTTTTTAAATTGTGATAAATACACAGTACATAAAATTTACCATCTTGACCATTTGCAAGTGTATAATTCAGTGACATTAAGTACATCCTCGGTGTTGTGCAACTATCATCCATCCGTCTACGGAACTCTTCATTTTCCCAAACTGAAATTCTGTACCAATTAAACTATAACTCCATATTCATTCCTCCACCCAGCCCCAGGCACTCATCTCTCTGCTTTCAGTCTCTATGAATTCAATTTGAATCATATAATATCTGGCCCTTTGTGACTTATTTAACTTAGCATAATGCCCTCAAGTTTCATCCATGTTGTAGCATGTGTCAAATTAGCGCATGTCAAAACAGCACACTTTGCTTACCCATTCTTCCCACGATGGACACTGGGTTGCTTCTACCCCTTGGCTGTTATAAATCATGCTGCTGTGAACATGGTTGTGCAAGGATGGTTCTTTCGAGTGCAGTAATGGGATGAGAGCTGGAGGGGGCTGGGGTCATGAAGAAGTTTTGTTTTTGGTTTTGTGTTGTTCTTTTCCCCAAGCTGAGATAAACTAGAGGATGTTTTTATGCCTCTGGCAGTGATTCTGTGGAGGAGAGACAAATGCTGAGCAGAAAGAGGAACTAGTGAAGGAGGGAGGGGCAAAGAGGCCAGACTCTGTAACAACACATGGGGAAGCCTGGGCAGGAACAGGACAAGGAAGCATGGACACTTGGGTGGGGACACCCACTCCTCTGTTGACGAGAGGGGGAAAGACTTGGCTTCTCATGCAGGTACTTTAATAGCTATGCCAGTGGGAGGCTGAGGAAGTTTCCTTCAAATGGTTTCAGTTTTCTCCATGAAGTATGAAGCAAGTTTATCAGCTGGGAGTTCAAAGGAGAGGGAGGGTATGAGGTTTAGAGGAGAGAAAGGTGTGAAATGATCATCTTAGAGGGATGTTTCTCCATCTTGGCTGCATGTTAGATTCACCTGCAGAACTTTTAAAATATTCTCATACCTGCTCCCTCTCTCCCATGCTGATTGTGATTTAATTGGTCTTGGGTTGGTCCTTGGCATCCATAGTTTTAAACTATAGTTTAAAGTTAGTATAACTTACTTTATAGTTTGTTATAATTTAAACTCCCTAGATTATTTTAATATGCCACGTGAGTTGAGAATAACTGTTTCAGAGTGGGAAAGCAAGCTTGCTAAAGAAAAACCATGGAATATTGAGACTGCCTAAATCAAATCTGAGAATCATATATTTCAAATGAAATGAGCCTTTACAGATTACAGTGTGTGTGTGTGTGTGTGTGTGTGTGTGTGTGTGTGTGTGTGTGTGTGTGTGTGTTTCCTGGCTCAACATGTTGAAGTTCAGAAAATCTGACATCAGCCTCTTTTTCTTTTAAACTTACTCATTTAAGAGTTCTTCTATTTCTCACATTGACGTCTATTAGTAACAGCTAATGTCACCATGTGCCAAGAGCTGTTCTAAGCATCTCATATATATTAATTCCTTTAGTCCTTGCAAATATCACCATCTCCATTTTCTGAAGAAGCAAATGAGACACAAAAATAAAAAATAAAATCAGGCAGTTGTCAATACTCACGTGGTTAATGTGTGGAACAGCGGGGGCTGAGCCCAGGAAAACTAGATATAGAGTCCGTGTTCCCGACCACAGCACCACACCACCTCTATGTGCACAATCTAAACTATGTATCTCCAGCCCCATCCTTGAAACACAGACAGTGGAATTGACAAGAATGTAATTGTGGGGGGACACTTCACATAGTTGGAAGAAATGCTTTGATAAACCCTGTGGCAAGGAGGAGACCCCACTGGGCCCATGGAAGTGACTGTCAATGGAGGGTGAACCCAGTTGATGGGGTGGGGGTGGCGAGCTGGGATGGGGGTTGAGCTGTGAGGTGACCTGGGAATGCAAACTGAGGTTAGAGCAGAAATTCTCAACGTAAGAGAGGAGAGGGGTGCAAAGTTGAGCCAGGAGGAGTGGTGTGAGCAAGGGAAACTTTGGCAAACAGATACAACTGATGTGGACTTAGAAACCCGACCCTGAATGCCCCCCATGGAATCGTCTGTGAATCTTACACTTTCCATGGTCTCCTGGATACTTACACTGTAAAGCTCATCAAGCACAGAATCACCTCCCTAATCCTCCATGCCAATTTCTCTTTCTGGCTTCCAGACTCCTGCCAGTGGTACCAGATTCCCCAATCTCAAAGATTGGAAGTCTCAGCCCCATCTTTGAGCATAATGCCTGCAACAGAAGGTGTTGAATTTGGGTTGGTCTTGGCTGTAGCAACAGTGAAGCACTGGGGATTTTTTATCAGCATGTCTAGGGTTTAGAATGAACATCAAACCAAGACCCTTTTAGATATCCCTGCAGAGACTATCCCTTGGCTAGGAATAGTCCCAATGGCTCTTTTCTTAAATCTTTTCTCTAACAAGCCTGGACAGGTACCAGTAACCACTATTTTGCTGTATTCAGTCATAGGGTGCTGGAATTGCCTCCCCCTGGCTCCCTTGAACAGATAGATTTTTAGACAATCAGGAATTTTGCAAGCTGGTGGTTAAACAATGGGTAGTTTGAAACCAGCCACAGTGGGCATATTTACAGCACAGAAATCAGCAAATGTAGTAAATTAAGATTCCCTCTCTCAGGTGCCCTGTCCCCCAGAGCCAGTTTACCAGCACCTCACTGACTTAGTGCCTGGTTGTGATAAGGCACTGTTCCTTGATTTGGAACTGAATCCTTATTCTGCCCCTGAGAATGAACTCACCAAGGCTGAAGGAGGTTAAGTGAGTTGTCAGGGGTTACTTCGCCAGCGAGCGGCAGAACTTGGATTGGAACCTAGTGTCTTAAACTGAAGGTCTGAAGATGGTATGGAATTAGACCCTGAGGTATTATTACCAGCAGTCATTCTGACATCTGCCGCCAGTGTCTGGGCTGTCACAGTAGGCACCTCCTCCTGTCAGAGATCCTTATAGTGACACAGAGGTTTCACTTCTGAAGCAAGGTGATGCATGGTGAAATGCTCTGGTGTTCAGACTATTTAAAAATTTCTAATTATCCATTGTAACCTTGTTGGGAATGATGGAGACTTTGGAGCATTTTTATGCTAATGACTAGGATGATGTCATAACATTTAAAATCTGTATTTGAAGAGAATCCCCTGAGCCCTCTCAGTTGGACTTTGTTTTGGATAAGGATGAGGCAGGAAAGCTCCTAAAGATTAAATGGAGAGAGGGGCTCTAGGCAAGGGAAGTTTCAAAGCCCACAGCCAGGGCACAAGTCACTGCATCATCAAAAAGTTGAAGGAAAAATTATCTTCCTTATACTTCACAAGCTCCACATTTAGGGAAATGTTGAGCTAGTACATCTACCCCTAGCTCCTGAGCTGATTTCCATGGTCAGAATCCAAACCACAATGCTAGAGAAGTGTTGAGGTGGGGGCAGCCTTTAACCAATGTCTGACTGACAAGGGTTTATAAAGCCAGTCCTTTTGCCTCAAAGTATGATCAACACTGCACTTGGTGCTCCGGGGTTCTCCATGGGGCCAGGTGGCAACCGGTCTCTAGTTGGGCCTACATCCTTACTTAGCTTTCTTGCCCTGTCCTCCTCCTTTCATGCCCCTTCTCCTGATAAAAACAAAAACAAAAACAAAAAAACTCCCTCAATAAAACACTTGCCCCAGAATCTCAACTCAGACTCAGCTTCTGAGGAACTCAATTTAAGATGAAAAATTAAGAAGAAAAATCCAAGAAATACACAATGTCTTAGTGGTTACTTGGAGCATCTTCTAATGGTTCTCCTGGTAATGTCATTCTCCCTGCCCCATGTCCAGCTGTAGAGGATTTAGGGAAATTCTGGGTCATCCTGGTGAGAATTCACAATCCCTGGCAGTAACATCATCACCTGCTGTGGTCTCTCAAGGAGGTCCCCAGAGCTTCATGTGCCAACTTTGCAGTTCTCTGTGCTTCTCATAAGACTAGGTCCCTGGCTGCCACAACACCCTCTCCAAAGCACAGATAGAGCCAAGGATGTTGGTACACTCCATTCATTTGGGAGATAAGCTTGGAAATTGAGGCGAGGAAGGAAAGAAGGCCTTATATTTAAAGAGGTGTAATTGAGGCTGCCATTATGTGCAATATAACATGTCCTGTATGCAGGGGCCTCCTGAGAAATGTGCAGGTGGTTCCTGCCATTGCCACCTGCAGAAAGGGCAGCTGGAGCACTTATGTGCTGGCTCCCATCCCATACTTGGCTGAGAGTTAACCCCGGGTGTGTTTCTGTGCTCCTGCTGCTTCAGGTAAGGCCTTTGAGTACAAAGCACAAAGATGTACAGAAGATAGGTGCTGTCTTTGTGAGGGAGTCTGAGGTTGTATAGAACTGTCTCTTGCAGTGGAGGCTGAAAGCAGAGATAGGCCAACATGGCAGGGAGGTCAGTGGCAGTCATCCACCCCATCATTTTAAAGTGTCTTAAAAGCAGTTCCAAAAAGAAGGACATCATTAAACCTGTTTACTCACTTTCCCTTAAAAAACATTACGACTAATGCCATCACGCCTCACTACTCTGTTATTGTAGACACCAGGAAAAGCCCAAGTCTTATTCCTGGTGCCTGAAATATAGTAAGTTCTCAATATGCATGTAATGAACACAGGGGAAATAAAATGAAATATGAAACTTTAAATTAGGATGTTAAGCATGGCTCAAATCACTTTAAAAAGACACATGATGGATAGCACAGCAAGCTGTGCCTGAAGCTGTTATCACAGCTTAGGCAGGACAGGGGCTGATCATGAGGAGGTCAGGGTGCCAGTTGGCCACAAAGCACAGAACTCAGATTGGCTGTGCCCACCTAGGTGCTGTCCAGTGGGAAGAGTGAGAAATAGGTATATACATCAGAGCCTGAAGGTAGCAAACTCTCAAATCCCATAATCTACTCCCACTTCCTCTTTTCCTGCTCACAAAGCACCCTTCTGAAATGTTTGGCTGCTTCTTTAGCTTTCCTGGGAGATAAATTTTGCTGGAGAATTCAGCAATTGTCTGGTCTGCCTGGCAGTTCTATTTCTTATCACAAATAGAGAAGTTGGCTCTCTGGTTTATATACTCAGGTTCCCTGTGAGTTTAGTTACTATGAGTCAGCTTAATTGGGATCAGCTCTTGGGCACTAATGAGATCGAGCTTCTCTGCACGTGGAAGGTGGACTCTTGACTCTACAATGGAATGAATTACTGACATAAATTCCACATCAGGAAGGCTCTTATAGTGAGCTAGCTGGCCTCCTTGCGGGGATCTTTCCTTCAAGTGTCTATACTTATTGGGTGAAGAGGCAGGAGAAGAGCAGGCTAAGAGAGATCAATAATGATGTCTCAGGCATATCATCTCTGTGGAGGATGGGAGAGAATTTACATAAGTGAGCTTACAGGTTCTGTTACCTAGAAACATGGTAAAGGTTGAAAATGAAGAGATTTAAGAAGTAATTGCTCATTTAAAAGTTTTATCTTTTTACATTAAAAGGGAACTCATAGAAGAAATATTAGGAGAGTGCTTAGGACATAGAAGGTAATTATAAATATTTGTTGAATGAATGAAATATAATTGGTCAATGAACATAGAATAAAATATCCAGCCTCATTGATCAAAGAAATGCCTATTAAAACAATGAAATACATTTCTCTCTCTGAGATTAAAAAGGCTAAGAAAAAAATATATAGCATAAATAAATTAACACATGCTTCTTGGGAGACAGAAAGAAAGTAGGTACACTTACATAATTACTACAAAATTTCTGGAAATAAATCCAGTAATATGCCTCATAATTTTTAAAGTATAGATCATATTTCACCTGGCCATTTCATTAATAGAAATGAATATCAAGAAAATAACTGAGCAAGCTCACTGCAAAATTGTTGATAATAACAAAAAATTGGAAACAATCTCAGAGTCCAACAATAGCAGATCAGTCGAATAAAACATAAAATTCCAAGCAGTGGACTATCACTCAGCTTTTACAGCTTATAATGCAGATAATTAACAAATTTATGCATGTTAAATGAAAAAAAGCAGGTTGGAAACAACATAACAGAATATGATTCTCTCTTTTAATTATATGCATTATTTGCATGTAAAGCAAAAAACCTAGAAGTATAAATAATAAAAGATTATTTTCAAGTGGTAGGATTATTGACATTTTATTTGCCTTTTCAACTAATTCATATTTTCTAATTTGTAATCTACTTATATTGTTGCAATAATAAAAAGTTACTTCTACTTAAAAAAATTTTAAATGACAAATTTTGCCAATTTCCAAATGTACTTGATTTGACTTGTGAGGTGTAAACACATGATTACAAAGTTATACATGTAAAGGTTAAAAATATAACAGAAGAAGAATTAGCTGTTATTGGGTGTGTGAGGTAAGCTGATTACTGTAACTGGGTGTTGAATTTATCTTTCAATAAAGAACCAAGGAGGTGAGACTGTTTTTATTTGCCTGAAAGGGAAAGAAAACATTCTTCCAAGGGGCACATTCCTCCAGGAACAAAGATGAGACAGGGTATATTATGTATTAAGGCCAGCAGATATTGCACTTATTCTTTATTTTAAATATCATCAAAATCTTGTTCAAGAAGGTGATATCTGAATAAATCTTTCTTTAAAAAAAAAAGTGTATAACATTAAATTGTACTTTGAAATCCTTGTGTTCACTTTGGACAGGAGTAACCTTGCGGGTCAAACTCATTTGCCAATGAAGAAACTGAGGGTCAGAATGGTAAAGTAATTTGCTCAGCAAGTGGGAGAAATGGGACTAGAATCCACATCCCTTGATTCCTGACCCAGTATTCTTTGTACCACAACCTAAAGTCTCCATCTTCCATGCCTCTGGCTTATCTGTGCATCCGAGACTGTACTGGCTTTTACCAGCCATGTTTCAGTTGTGTCTGACTATGTCTGACCCACCCTCTGGATTAGGGTCTTCTCTAAGGCTGGAATCTCGTCTATTCCCTGCACCAGCTGCATAGTTCTTAGCATGCAGAAGGCGCTTGGGGTGAGCTTATTGATTTGCAATCAATGAGCGGAGTGCACAAGATGAGAGTGTTATAAGATGATAATTTTGCTTTTTTATAACCTAACTTTACATTGCTTTGAAAATTTATGTAACATTAAGGGTTGATCATAACAAGTACGACAGTAGTAATCGAACACTTTACTGGGTGCTTGCTAAGCACCAGGCATACTTCTAAGCAATATTCATATATCATCTCATTTCATAATCACAACCCTATGAGGTAGAGGCTCTTTCTACCTCCATTTAACAGATGAGAACACTAAGGCATAAAGCAGGACATTAACTTGTCTGAGGAGACACATCTGGAAGATGACAGGCCTGATGCTCAAACCCAGGAAATCTGTTCTAGAGTCTGATAATTTTCTAATCACTACCTCAACTCCCCAGCAATAACAAGAATGATAATGCCTACCATATTTCTGGGTAGACAGTACTATTTGCTTTGATTTGGAGACTGATGTAAATTATTTAACCCGAGCCAAGACAGCTGGTAAGCAGTGAAACTTGGACTGAAACCAATGTCCTTTAATTTCTGTGCTGTTTCTACTATGCCTTATACAGAAAAAGAGAGCACCACAATAAGACACATTCCAAACTTTTGCATGGGAACCAGGCAGAACAAGGATTTTTCTCAGCTCTCAGATGGATCCTGGGATTTGTGGCCTAAGCACTAATAGTCATGGGTATGGAAAGGTTTACTCTTTGTGGGCCAACCCCATCACTTGGCAAGGTCGATGGGCTGGCTGTTTCTGCATTTTGAGCCTTGGGAAAATTTTTGTCCAACCCAAGAATGCCTTCAATTGAAGCAATAGAGGCTAATGCTCTTTTTCCTTCCACCCAGGACTCATGGACCACTCAGGCACTCAGTTTAGTGGGTGGACAGGTAAGGACATGGTTGTTCTACAGTACCGTGATGGGGGAACACAGACCCTTTGGAGGAGGTAGGCTTCCTGGAGAAGGTGATGTCTAATCTGTGACATCAGGAAAGAATCTGACAAATGAGGCAGTGAGTGATGTGGCTGAGGAACAGAATTCCCCGGGCTGGGACAATGCAGTCACTGGTGTCCCTTGAGGGCTCAGCTCTGCACAAACCTGCAGGCAAAAATTACATGCTTTTCTCTCTAGTTACCCCTGTATGTGCCTTTTGCTCCTCACATGTTCTCCTTCTCTGTTCTCCCATCTCCTACCTCAAGTCTGCCACTTCCTTCATGGACCCCTGCTTTTAAAGCGTCTCTTCTCCAAGGTGTAAGTGATCAATAAGACCACACATGTTCCTCCACCCAAGACAATGCACACAAAGCCTCCCTTGGACCTAGAATATTAGGAAGTTGTGCATCCTTTCTCTCATCTTGCCTTCTGCCCTCTGCCACCTTCTGCCTCTACCCTCTACTCTCCCCATAGCTTCTTGGGAACCATAGTCTTGTGATTGTCACTGTTATCAGCATCAATATGCCTGGTCTGGACTCTAGAGGCAGTTCAGATGAACTAAATGGGAGAGAGTTTTTAAGCCAAGGAGTGCTTCCAAAGATGAGAATGAGTAAACACCTAACCAGTAAATAACTCTCCACAGTTAGCAGAAAGGCTTGTTCTGCTTATATTCCCAAGAAGTGAGGTAGCCTTAGGCATTTCTGCAAGCTCCCAGAAGCTCCAATTCCTGTCTGCTTCACATAGCTGTGGTGAGCCTTCAATGAGATAACAGAGATTGAAAGTGCTTTGTAAACGGTAAAGCCCTGTGGAGGTATGCAGGGCTACCTGTGATGCTGTAGTTGACTACTGATGTGTGCTTTTTGAGTGATTTGCTCAGACTGGGTTCCCCACTCAGGATTGCTAATGAGCTTGGGGATAAAGTCTGAGGAGGGGCTCTTCTTATAGTGACTGAGAAACTTCTGCCCATGCCCAGAGTCTTGTATAAACCTCCAGCTGGAGAACTGGGCTTTCATATCATGCTATTTTGACCTGAGTTAACTGAGGTTGAATAGGCATGGAGTCTGAATTTCCTCCACATGCCCATCCTTTGAGAGTCAACTGATGCTTTATGAAGTCAAATCTTCTGGGGAGGATTTTAAGATGGTGTTATTATCCCATTCAGGTACAAAATTTTGTCTCCAATGCTCATTATTCTTATAAATGAGAGTGATTGATTTAGACTCTTTTAATATAATACTCAGACAAATAATTGCTTCATTGAAACTTAATATGATCACCTGGATAGAGATTCCCTCCTGAGAAGCAAGGAACCAGACAGACTATAGGAGAGACATCCTTTGAAAGGCATATGGGAAAGGCTGTATAGCTCAGTCTCTCTCTGTCTCTTTGTCTCTGTCTCTCTGTCTCTCTGTCTCTGTGTCTCTGTCTCTCTCTCTCTCCTGCCCACACACTCCCTCCCACTTAGGTATCTGTGTAAAGAGGAGAGAGGGCAGTAAGGAGAATAGGAAGGATGCAGTGGGCATGTATTATGTTTTGGGGATGCTCCAAGTTAGGAAGGAAAGAAGATAGATGAGTTCAAGAGCTTCCACTTTTCATCCAGTTGCTCAGACCAAAAGTTTAAAGTCATCTTTGACTTTTCTCTTTCCTTCACACCGATTCTTCAAACAAACTATTGGCTCTAAGTATAAAATACAGCCCATATTTTGAGAGTCAGAATCTTCATATGGCTTCTTGTGCTCAGAGTAACATCTACACTCTTCACCATGGCTTACAACATCCAATCTCTTTTGGCCTCTGTCTTCCTCTCTGAACCCACCTTCTTCCTTTCTCTTTCATATGTTTCTAGCCAAACAAGCCCAGTTTTTATTCTTCAAGCACAGCAAGCTCATTCCCACCTGAAAGCAGTCTCTTTGTCTCTGTCTCTCTGTCTCTCTGTCTCTGTCTCTCTCTCTCTCCTGCCCACACACTCCCTCCCACTTAGGTATCTGTGTAAAGAGGAGAGAGGGCAGTAAGGAGAATAGGAAGGATGCAGTGGGCATGTATTATGTTTTGGGGATGCTCCAAGTTAGGAAGGAAAGAAGATAGATGAGTTCAAGAGCTTCCACTTTTCATCCAGTTGCTCAGACCAAAAGTTTAAAGTCATCTTTGACTTTTCTCTTTCCTTCACACCGATTCTTCAAACAAACTATTGGCTCTAAGTATAAAATACAGCCCATATTTTGAGAGTCAGAATCTTCATATGGCTTCTTGTGCTCAGAGTAACATCTACACTCTTCACCATGGCTTACAACATCCAATCTCTTTTGGCCTCTGTCTTCCTCTCTGAACCCACCTTCTTCCTTTCTCTTTCATATGTTTCTAGCCAAACAAGCCCAGTTTTTATTCTTCAAGCACAGCAAGCTCATTCCCACCTGAAAGCATTCGTCCATGGTGTTCCTCTGCTTGATATTATCAAGGTTGATAATTCCATCCTGTCATTTACATCTAAGCACATATTTTTCTTCTACTGGAAAGTTTCTCTGACTCCCTATTTAAAGTGTGTGCCATGTCATTCTTTTGTATCCTTATGATATGACCCTTATCACAATTTGTATTTGTCTTATTTATGTGCAAGTGCATAGCCAAGGAGGGAAACAGAGAAGGAACTCTCTGGACATTGTGTTGGCATCTTGCATGTAGCTTCCACCAGTGGTCACTACCTGTGGGTACATGACTGAGGAGCAGTAGTGAGGTAGACAAACCCATAAGGGCCAGTTTAATCACTGGTGGACCTGAGGACTTGGTCACAGGTCTCTAGGCCTCAGAGATATTTAGGTCTAAAGTCTTTATTTAGGTCTAAAGTCTTTATTTCTTAAAATATGTGGATAGTGAGTCTCAGAGAGCTTCAGGCACTAGCCCAAGATCACATAGCTAGTATTTTTCAGAGCAAGAATTAGATTCAAACCTTGACTTCCAGGCCACTCTTTTCTCACTGTACCTCACTGCCCCCAAAGCCTTAGGGTAGAGAAGAATAAAGCTGCTTTAACAGAAGTCTTAGAGAAGGTCCTCAGTGTGTCCAAAAGTATTTGCCTAAATGGTAGAAATTTAGGCAGCTGGCTAGTGGTTAGTGTTGGGAATCCTTGAGCCAAATCATTCCATCTTCATGTCTCCTATGTTTGGAAGGTGACATGTGTACCAATCCTTGCAAGTCACAACTAAGTGGAATTTGAGCAGCTGTTTCAAGAGTAAATTCAAAGACAATAAAAACATATAAGATTGGAGGGGTACTGAAGATCAGAAATTAAGGAATCTTACTGTTTTAAAGACTGGATGTACATTTAAATTAGTAGCAAAAGACAAAGTAAAACATAATGTTGAAGTTGGGGAGGTGTTGGAGGAGCATCAGGCCGACTTGCACCAGGCTCTTTTGTTCCAAATGTTCTTTTAAGTAATAAAGTTGGAGAGGTGAGCAGGCCTCTTCTGTGCTGTGGCAGAAAGTGTCATCTCTCAGAGATCCAGGGAAACAGGGAAGGGGAGGTTACATCTGTTTAAGGGCAATTGAAAAGTAACAGAATGGGTTACTTTTCCCAGCAGGTGGAAAATATAGCACATCTCTTAATGCAAGAGGCAATGCAGACTGAAATATACCCAGGTGGTTCAAAAAGGATGGAAAGGGGTGCCTGGAGGCTGGGAGGAGAAGAAACCTCTGAATAGAAGGCAGAGGTGGTGGTGGACTGCTCTGCTCCATACTTCAGAGGCCAAGAAAGTCTAGGCTTGTCCTGGGTAGCAAGTCTTACGCACTACTTGCAAGGAAAAGGAAGACATTCTCTTCTCCAGAATCTCTGTCCAATTCACTTTACTTCAACAATAATAATCATAATTATAATAATAAAAAAGCAGTATAAATTGAGTATTTTGTGCTGCAGAATGCTTTATACACAAGTTTATCAAATTTTTACCAGATACTGGTGGGACAAATATAAAATATAATTATTTCCTCATTTTACAGATTAGGAAACTGAGGCTGAGAAAGGCAATAACTCATTGAAGATGCAC
Organism: Pteropus alecto; assembly: GCF_000325575.1. Classification (NCBI taxonomy): domain Eukaryota; kingdom Metazoa; phylum Chordata; class Mammalia; order Chiroptera; family Pteropodidae; genus Pteropus; species Pteropus alecto. Next base: position 6,669,997 of record NW_006442497.1, on the reverse strand, counting down.
AGGTTGTGAGTGGCACAGCCAAGACCTAAACCCCCATGCTGGAGCATTAGGCTACATGGCCTCAATATACCTAAGCTCTAAGATCATCTCTTCACTGACAGGCAGTCCTGATACTTTCTCTCCTTCCCCTTCATGTCCATCCCTGAGTCAACATGGTGTTACCTACTATCATCTTCTCTTCCCAATAGACGGTCCAGGTGTTGTCCTAGGTACTGAACTTTGTCGTGTAAAATAAGGTATGGAAGGGTCAGTTTGCAAGACTGATTCTAGTTTTAAGCTGTCTGTCTGCACAGCTGATACTAGTTTTAAGCTCTTTTAAACTCATGGTAGATCATGGCGCCATACTTTAAATGGCATAGCATTACAGCTTTTTCAGATAGTGGCCAGTCCAGAAGGTCTCAGATGAGCATCTCACTCCCAGTTAGTGCTCCACTGGAGCTGAGAATGATCCCAGGGGACCAATTGGGTACAATTGATAGGCCTCATTATGATAGCATGGGTCAATACACGGATTAGCTTTGCAAAACTCAATCCTATCTAAGTTCTCATATGATTGATTATTAATGAAGGATTTTGAGGGATTAGGGAAAATAAGGAAGATGTCTCTATTTTTCAAAGGAGAAAAGAGACTATGACTAAAGGATTTCTTTAATGCTAAATTACTTGTGTGCAGTATCCAGGTCTCCCTACCTGAATTAAAGACTCTTCTTGCTATTTTATAACATCTCCCCAAAGTGATAACAGACAGGAATCAAGGAAGTGGAGGAAGAAAGAGCAAAATAAAAGGTAAAGAAAGAAACAAACAAAGGGAGAAGGCATGCATGGAGATCAGAAAACAAGAGGAAAAGAGGTGTAGATGTTTGGGAGTAAGAAAATAGGATACTGTGATCATTTCCTCAGGTGCACTCAGAGAATGAATTTTCTCAGCTTTATGAATTTAAATGTCTCACTTGAGGGCATAATCCCTCGGATATGCACTGCTCCCTATCTCCTGTTTCAGTGGAAATCTACGTTAGGAGTGACCAATTGTCATACTGTAACTACAGAAAAAGAATCAAACTCCATCCTCCAAGACCCCTGAATGTTCCCCCACCCTCTCACTTCTCATTACATTGTTTTCTTTGCCTGAAGTATCTCTTAAGCAACTGACCTTTGGCCATGAAGCAGGTGAGAGGGCCACTACCTTTCTCTGAATCCATCTCCAATCAAACATCTTCAAGGGAACTTTTACAGATCCTTCTTCCTGAAATAAATCTCTTCTTACCTAAGTTCTCCATTATCCTTAGATTGCACCGCTTTTTCAGAACTCATCAAGGACCATTGTGAGCTATTATAGTATATACCTGTGTCTCCTCCATTTCATTTTGTATCATCTTCAGAAGGCAAAGCCTTTATCCTACTTTTTTAGAGTCTTTTGCTTCCCACAATATCAAGCATATTGGTTTGCAAAGAAAGTGCTCAATATTGTTTAAATAAATAGCTTTTTTTAGTTGAAAGCATTTTTAGGACATAATAGGACTTAATTTTACAGAGGTGACATAGCCATAAAAGAACCCAGTTATCTAGTCTGATTCACAGTCCAGTCTTTGTTTTTCTATTGCATTCCCATTTACTCCAAGGTCTGGGAACCACCAGGAGCTTAGGAGTCAATGACCTGGGCATGCATGAAGGAGAAAGCTGTTCCCCTGTTTCAGTTATATTCTAGACTATGCCAAAATGGTCTGCCCAGGGAGACCTATTGTAGGAAGGCTCTTAGGAGAAAATTGATCACCACTCTGAGATCTTCCTACACTAAAGCACGTGGCTGGAGTCCATGGAGTTACATCCTACACCATGTCTATCTGTATAAGGCCAGCAGACAGGGAGATTTCCATTTCTGGAATTTGTTCATGAACCCAGGCATGTCCAAGAGGAATGCTTTTGGCAAGAACTTCTCCAAATGACTGTAGTATGGGAGCCCAGAATCCTGGACATAAGCCCCACTTTCATCTCCTATTTAGAGGAGAGATAAAAGTTGTAACTTCTTTCTGAAGGAAAAAGGAGAGAGGTAGAGTTGCCTGGACTTTCTAAAAGTTCTGGAAAATTTCTCCCAACAACACAAAAGACCAGGTTGTGGTTAGATATTTCTAGCTCCTGAAGAAGGAGGCTTTGCTAAATCCTACCAGTTCCAGAAAAGTCAGAGATTTGGAAGCCTAATCTCAAGAATCCCATATGGGCACTGCCAGTAAGGACAAGGATAGTGTGAAGGCAATGTTAAACAGATATTGGCTAAACACCTTCATAAAACCCAAGATGCTTCTTGGGACTGCGCTTCAAAATTTCTGACTTATCAGGTTCAGGGTTTACCTATCCTATGGGGTCTTCTGGCCCCTATTAAGGGCAAATGGTATTATATGTCTGGGACCAGCAGCTCCATTTCAATCCAAGTATCTCTAGGTCCCTAGAACTTTTCTCCTTCCTATAAAGAATGTGAGAGAATACGTGTCCCTACCCTTTTCCCATCAGTGCGTTATTGTGACATACCTGCTGACATGTTCCCTAATATTTCAGCTCACTAGCAACTAGAAGTCCCCTGGGTTGAGTTGTACAGGGATTATCCTATCTCTCTTCTTGCAGCATCTCCTATTTTTCTTTCTAAACTCATCCATGTGATTAGACAGACAGTTTCCTTCTTCATGTCTTCAAACCTCCAGCCAAGGCCAGGGATGCTGGCTTCGCTCCTTAACAACAGAATCATAAAACAACCTTGAGACATGTCTCTTCTAAATGAATTAAGTTATTCAGGCTTCTATGATCAGGGCAGAGAGGGCAAGATAGGAAGAATGGACGGCCTCCTCTTCATGATTAAAGAGAATTTCTCAAGGTAAAAATGTTCAGAGAGGTTTAAAAATTCAACCAAAGATTGAGGACCATGGAGCTTCCACTGACACCAGGAAACTCAGTCGGCTAATAGCTGCCTCATTTCTGCTCTGCACTTTGAGATTTTATGCAGAATACCCTTTATTGGAATGACTGACGTGCAAGGCCTGTGAAGTCAGCATTCCCTCTTCCTCCTTATATGTGAGCACCTTTTTACCTGCCTACATTTAGTAGAGGGCCAAAAGGCTCACATATCCTTCCAAGGTCATTGAGAAATAAATTTTTCCAACCCACTGCCTTTCGGTAATAACTCATTCATCCATCCCAGATAAATGAGCATCTCCCCTAGGTTTAAAAATCGCCAGAAGGCGTTGTATTCTTTTGGTTCTGTTTTTATTACATTGTGAACATTGGTACAAGGTTAAATACACACAGACACAGACATCAGAAGGCTTCAAAGAGCATACATATTAACATACTTGTACATAGAGAAGGGAGTACAGAGAGACTGACAGAGCACACAAGTACACGTAGAATACAGGTAACAGCCACAGGAGTTCTGGCTACATTGTGTATACATTCCTACACAGAACAGAGCAAAGGGTACAGAGAGAAGATGTCAGTGATAAACATCATCGATTAAAATCCAGCCATTTGTGTTACATTTAACAACATACAAAGCCTTATTACATCTCCAAGGGGCAAAACATCTAGGGAACCTCAAAGAGCTTTTTGAAATTGTCTCAGAGGCTGGGCTCTGAGGGGAGAAAATAAGTAGGCACACCATAAAGATAACAAGAGGAGAACTGACTCTCAGGCTGAGAAGCAGGAACAATGTGGGGAAGTCAGTGGGGACAATGAGGCCACATTCTCTAAGAAGCTCAGTGATATCAAGAAGATCAAAAGCCCTCCTCCATCCAGACACTTAGCCCCAGCCCCACCTCCATTTTTCAGCCCTGCTGGAAAAATCCAGGGATTGGTAATGACCAAGCAGGAGACTGCTTTTGCTTTAAGTTACATTTAGTGACTAAGTTCTCAGTGCTGGATACTAAGCAAAGGATGTCACCCCTATGTGTTGAGAACTGCCATCAAAGCCTCCGTGTTGTCAGCCTTAGTGTCTAGCCTTGCTCTGCAATCAACTACCTGAGTGTTCTTGGACAAGTCATTTAACCTCTCTGGGTCTCAGTTTCTTCATCTGTAATATGAGGGTGCTGGCTAGATGACCTCTAGAGCCCTTCCAGCTCTTATAGAGGGAAATTCAGGTGAGTTTTAATAGCACCTTTTTCTGAAGGAAAAATGAAAAAGAAATGGTTGAATAAAGGTAAACCAGCTTCCCAACCACCCATCTACCCAGATCCCACAGTCACCCCCCAAAAATAGACCCTGAAATTCAGTAATTAGACACCTTGAAACCTGGCTCTGTGCCCAAACCAATTCCAAGAGGCTACCTTCTGTTCAAGGCAGACTTCTCAGGATTAGGAGCAAGCTCATATGAGCTCCTTGAAGGTAGACATGACATTGTATTTGCTTTGTAAGCCCCAATACACCCAGTTGGTGCCTGACAAACAGAAGATACTTTTAGCTTTAACCATCGACAACTATATATGTCAGGTAGTTGGACTGAATTTCTGCAGGGTTCGAGTTCCAAACACTTCAGCCTCTCCCTTTGTTCCTGAGGCTCAAATAGAGGGACCTCAAAAATACCAAGGCGGAAATGGAGAAAAACAAGGTAATTTGGTATCAAAGAATTGTCCTCTGGCAAAGCATTAGCCAGGGAACACAGCAATTCCTTCACAATCACTGTCTGTCTTCCCTTCCTCTTTCCTCTCCTTTTACACCATTAGGCAAGGGAACAAGGTCTCTTTTCCCTTTTGTTCTTGTCCTATGTCTGCAAGGTACCATTGGGACTATGAAGGGTGTTTAATGGGAAGCTCTTCTTCTCTGAATATCTCTTGGTGGCAGTTGTCATCTTTGTCTTCTCCATTGCTCATTGCTCAAGAAGCACCACCTTGTGACAACCCAAATTCTCTTTGCTCCATGTCTCTTCTCTGGCTTTTAGCACCCATGGGGGGCTGCTGCCTGCATAGCTATCTACCATTCCCAGAGATGGGATTAAATCACCCCTTGGTCCTCTTTGTTAGTACCAAACAAGGCTCATTAATTACTGTAATTGGTTTTGAACACTTTAATTGCCTTTGTCATCTTGAAAATAGCATCTGCTTGCTGAGCTCTATAGCAGCACTTCCGTCCATATCTTTTCTATCCATTGAAAGCAGTAGAGATTAGTAATTAAGTACCTGGCCTCTGAAGTCAAAGGGACTTCAGCTGGAGTCTTGGCTTACCATTTACAAACCATGTGATCATGGCAAATTACTTAATTTTGTTGGGTTCCTCTGTAAAAAGGATTAATGAGGGCACATACAACATAGCATTTGTAAAGACTGAAGGAGGTCATATTTGCAAAGTGTGTATCAAAATACTTCGTACACTGTACACTTAAAAAAAAACAACAGGTCTTTTGCCTTGTCTCCTGGTCTCTTTAAAGTCAAGTATAATCTATAGTACAGCTACGTCCACCCAGAAGAACTTTCTGAGATAATGGACATTCCAATACAGTAGCTACTAGCCACGTGTAGCTACTGAATACTTTAAATACAGCTGGCACAACTTAGGAAATGAAATTTTAATTTTATTTCATTTGAATTAATTTAAATTTAAATGCCACATGTGCTTAGTGGCTACCATATTAGACATATACACTGGATATATGGAGCTGTATATGCGTGTGTGTGTGCGTGTGCACGCGCGCGCACACACACACACACACACACACACACGTGGGCCAGTGATTACCTATGGCTATATCTTTGCTGTGCACAAGGAAAGGGCTGGCTTTTTTATAAACTGGCGAAAGTGTGGTATAAAATGTGTCCTGGGCTGGAGGTCTCCACTTGACACTACTAAGGAACTTTAGGCAGGTCAATTCACCTCTGTGCCTCAGTTTCCTCACCTATAAAGTCTGGTAGTTGACCAGTGTTCCAAGATTTCTTTGATCCAGGGCTGCTGCATACGAGGTGTGAGGAGCAGGGCGTTATGCGATACTCGAAGGGCCCAGATCTCCTGGTGCGTTCGCTGTGCTGAGCACTTTACGCGCGGTCTCACGCGGCTGCGCCAACGCGCGGAGGCGCATGGGGTCACACCGAGCCTCGCGCCCCCGAATAGGCGGCGAAAGCTGTGGAAAGAGCTCAGCAGTCAGCGCCCAGGCCCCTATAGCAGCTGTGTAGGGCCAGGGGACGGTGGGCGACGCAGGCGCACGGTCCCCAGGCAAGCATGCCGCGTGGACCTGTGCCAGGGGCTCCAGCTCAGGACTGGTGCCATGCGGGCCACGTTGGGAGCGGACCAGGGACCCAGCTCCGCGGACGCTGAGAGCGCGTGTGCCTGTGCTCAGTATGGAGCTGTATATGCGTGTGTGTGTGCGTGTGCGCGCGCGCGCGCGCACACACACACACACACACACACACACACACACACACGTGGGCCAGTGATTACCTATGGCTATATCTTTGCTGTGCACAAGGAAAGGGCTGGCTTTTTTATAAACTGGCGAAAGTGTGGTATAAAATGTGTCCTGGGCTGGAGGTCTCCACTTGACACTACTAAGGAACTTTAGGCAGGTCAATTCACCTCTGTGCCTCAGTTTCCTCACCTATAAAGTCTGGTAGTTGACCAGTGTTCCAAGATTTCTTTGATCCAGGGCTGCTGCATATGAGCACATAGGCTGTGCACACACTATTGCCCCTACTGATACCTCCTGCAAGTAAGGAGTGGCTTCTAGGTCACTTCAGAGTGCAATCTGTGAGGGGAATGGGGATGGAGGGCAAGAGGAGAAGAGCTCATGTATATGTCATCAGGTCAGATTCCTTCTGCCAGTACTGCCTGGGCTAACCTGCCAAACTCTGCCTTGGTCTCAGACTGCACAGACATATTACAGATGTTTATAACACTTTTTAATAGGGACTAATGTAAGGCATTGTCCCCTATAAAGCACTGAATGAGTATACATGCAGTCTTAAGTAAAATTAACAACATAGTACAAGTTATCCCATTCTCTAAAGTGCTAACTAGCTGGGAGATGTTTTATTAAGGCAGAGAGCTATTTAGAGCTGTCACTGCCCGGAGAAGGTAGATCTAGGTAAGACTTGGGGGTAGCAGTGGGTATGAAGAAGTTTATGCTTGTATGTGTGTGTGTGGGGTGGGGGGGCACATGCAGAAGTATTTTTATTGGGGATGAAAGGTACTGAAAGAGGAGACAATGGTGCTCCATAGCCCACTTCCTGAGTGGCCCAGTGCTAGCCCTGCACAAGGATGGATGAAGCACTTCTTGGACAGCAGCACTGTTACTAACACCTCTGCTCAGGGTCCTGCAGTTTCTCCCAATTCCGTGATGCAATGAATTCTAGGCCCTGAGAACTTCCCACTCCAGAGAGGGCATCCTTGCCCTTTTCAGAAGAGAAGCTTCAGTTGGCTGGATGTTAATTATGTATCCTTAGGAAGTCAGCCCATGTGTCCTTGCTAAGAGGTGCAGCCACAGCTGTTGCCAACTAAACCCCTGGAGGCCCACAGGACATGCTGTGACAGCAGGGTAGTGTGACTGCAACATCTATCTCCCTCTCTCCCTTTTTCCCTCTTAGTAATAATGACAATGAAGTAAAAATAACAAACACTTATTGAGTGACTACGTCAGGCTCTGTGCTAAGACTTCAGACCCGTTATCTCACAGAATCCTCAAGCCAACTTTTTAAAAACGTAGGGATTCAGGCTCAGAAAGGTACAAGTAACTCCTGCAACATCACTCATTTTATTATGTGGTTGAGCTGGAATTCCAGCTTAGGTCTATCTGGCCCTATAGGCTGGGCCGCTCCCCTCTCTTCCTCTCTTCCCCCTTCTTATGCTGTTATTTTTCCCTTCTCTTATTACATGCTCCTTCCTTCCCACGGAAGACAGACTCAGGCCTGCCCTCAGGGAGACAGAAACTCACACAGATGACTGCAATGGAGTGTGTGAGAAAGGATGGGATGTGGCTGTGTGGAGGATACTTGGGGGACAGGGGTAGAGGGGACAGCCAGGGAAGGAGGGGCCATCAGGGAAGAGTCTGTGGGAAGATGTGCCCCTTACTGTTTAGTGTTACAGCTCTGGCTTCCTTGGTATGTCCCACCTATGGATTCCATTTGTGTAGGAGAGAAACAGGAAAAGGAGAGTGGTGAGGTGCTAGGCTAGAACTAGTGAGCCCCCTAGCCCTCTTCCCCACTGCCTTCTTATTCTCCTTCTATAAACACTGTGTTTATTAAGTACTTCCTGGGAGATGAGAGATGAATATATAAAGAAATAAAATCTAATACCTGTTCTCAAGGTCTCAAAATCTAGGCTGAGAGCAGATATACCCAAAGATTTGTGCTATAAGTCAGCAAAAGAGAAATGAGCTTCAACAACACTCAGCTGTAGTGCTATGTGGGCCTAGAGGGGATGAGATGTCTGGGACTGGGACTGAGGAACAGACGTGGGAAGAAGGCCAGAGGGTGAGACAAGATGAGGAGGAGGGTCCTACAGAAAGAAGGAAATATAAACTAAGGTGGCCGCTGGGAGAATCTTATGAGGGCTAAGGAGTTTAATGGGCCAGAGAACTCAAGGTTGTGGGGAACAAAACTGGTGATAATTTGTGGCCAGCTTTGGAGTCAAAGGAAAGAATTAGGACAAATGTTTGATAAGGTATGATGGTTCCTGAAGTAGCATTTTCCTGAGTGTTTTGACACATTTGCTGCTGTATTCAAGACCAGCAGCCCAAAGTATCTGGGAAACCTTCCCTGTGGTCCCAGCCCCCTTGGCTGATGCACCTTACCCACAGCTATCGGTGCTTGCTTGGACCTTTACAGTAGCCTATTCGGTGGTCATTTGGTTTTCACTTGGACCTTGCCACAGCTCCCCGTTTCATCACATTAGCCAGGGTGACTGTTTTAATCCATCAATCAGATCACCTCTCTCTGCCCTCCCCCCACCCCCAGGTTTGATGAAAATCAGGGCACTTGAAAATGACAGCTGTGATACAAGGATTTCTAGAGGCAGTCTCAGAAACATGAGCCAGGCCTGTCTCCTCCCATGACTGCAGTTTCCCGTTCTTCATCCATTTTCTTTGCCCATGATGTTCCTTTCTCTTCTCTCCCCCAATCAAGGCCTCAAGGCATCCTCTATCAAACATGGTCTTGTGGAAAGAATCTACCAGGGCCAGGCTTAGGACAGTGGTGCTGCAACTCCTCTCTGTTAGAGTTTGTGGTCCAATGTCCATAGTTAGGGGAGGAGGTATGCAAACTGAACCTGGCCAGCATAGGTATTTCTTCAGCCCTCACTGTTTTTAAAGATTAGGAAATTATATACAAAATCTGGATTCTTGACTTCTCTTGAAAAGTGAGAAGATACAGTCACATAGGATCTGCATTCTCACATTGAAATGATTGGAGAAAGGTCAGTAATGGACTGGCTCCTTTAATGGGACTATGCTTTTCAGTTTGCCACATTTGCTACCACCTTTTAGTGTTTTCCACCTATCCCACTCCATCCCATTCTATGCCTAGCTTTTGTAGCGTTTGAGCTTACAACTCCTGGTCTGAGGAAATTTCTTGTTACTTTTAGTCTACAGTGAATCCGAACCAAGTAACTCTTAGAGAGCTTGCTTTTAAGTCTCATCAGTGATAGACTGAATGGTATTGAAGGAGTTTCAGGTGGCAGAGGATTGGTTGGGAGAAGAACCAGGGTAAGAGAAGGGGCACCTTTCTGTGGACCTGGAAATCTCACCAGGTCTAACACCCTTGCTTGGTCTCACAAACCTACTCAGTTCCCAGGAGATAACTCCTTTTGTTGCAAGTAGACTGTGAGTTCCAGAATAGCAGGCACCAGATCATTTCCGGTACATAGCAGGTCATCCATAAACAGTTGTGGAATGGATGGGTGGAAGGCTGGCTGGCTGGCTGGCTGGCCAGCCTATCAGTCATAATTTCAGACCTTGTTCTGGCTGAGTGGGGGCATGGGAGCAGATGTGAAATAGGCACCCGTGGAGAGGTCTCTAGGAATCTTCCAGATGCAACCTCCCTTAATAATTGACATTTCTTTCCCTCAGCTTCTAACTGTGTGATTAAAAAGTCTGGCCTGCAGCTAGAACGGCACAACTGTTACACACTTCATAGATAAATCAACCCCTTGGTGGTTTGAAACTAAACGGACTGAAGGAATGCAAACCCAAAACATGTGAGCCAACATGCTCACTTAATTTGGAGGAATGGTGTGATGGCCACGCCCACATCAGAAACAGTGAAAGATGGTTCAGAGTCCTTGCAGTCAGGCAGTCTTCATATGACATGACTAGGCCAGGCCAAGGCATGGCTATGGGATAGAGAGGCAGGCAGCTTCCCTGAGAGAAGGCCCAAGGTAAGATCCTGGTCACAGGGCTCCTCTTTGCTAAATTCTGCCAACCAACATTGGAAAGAGCTGAGAAAAGGAAGGCATGATGGCTTAGGACACACACACAGGCCAGCCAGCCATTACCCTGGCATGGGCAGACCTCCTCTCCTCTCCCTCTTCCCCAGCAGCTATGCTTCTCTAGCAACCTATGGAGAGTCTCCAGTTTTCTGAGCCTCTTTGGAACTTGTTTCCATGTGCTGAAGAACACAGCCCACAGAATTCAATCTATGACCTCCAGGGAAGGTGAGAAGGAAGGAGAGAGAAAAGGTAATAAAGTACTTTGTAGAGAAGTCAGCCTGCCCACAGTCACATAGCCAGTAAGTGATGGAAATTATCTTTTTCTGACTCCAAAGCATACCCCAAAGACTTGGCAATGGGCAAGATGCTTCAACCTTGAGGTTTGGTTTCTCCCAGGTGCAGCTCTGGAAAGTCTAAAGGAGGCAGGGTAACCAACTTATTCCACCTCATCCAGACCTTTCCTGGTTCTAGACCTGAATTTCCCATGTTCCAGGAATACCTCATTCCCAGGCAAAGTGAGAATCGTTGATCACCCTAATAAAAAAGTATGTCATCTTCAGCTCCGTGGTCCTCAATTTGGCTGTATGTTAAGTGCTTTGAACAAGATTAATGACCAGCTCCGAACTCCAGACATTTTGATCTAATTGATCTAGGCTTCAGCCTGAGGACCAAGAGTTTTAAAAGCTTCTCAGCTGATTCTAATGCACGACCATGGCTGAGAACCACCAGCTTAGCCTGAGGAATCTATCCTGATACTGTTGCCAGGTTAGCCCATCACCTGCTCAGCTTTGTCCATGTCCCTCTGAGATATAGTGATTTATAATAAGAAATAAATAGTTGGTCTTCCTACCCGTTTATTGCACAGAGCCATTAGAGTGTGTGTGTTGTGGAGGGTTTGGGGGCAGCCTTGTGGGACTGAACCCTTAACCCATGGACTCTAACACTATTTGCTATTTTCAGGCAGTGTCAGAATGGAGTTGAATTGTAGGACACCCAACTTGTGTCTTGGAGAATTGCTTGGTAGGGGTTAAAACCCCACATACCGGACTTGGGTGTCAGAATCTTACCCTCCAGTGAATGCCTATTTTTTACCAAAATGAAGACAAACTCCTCAGCCTGGCATCCACGAGCTTCCCCTGCAGTGGCTCCAACCCAACTTTATATTTTCATTCTATTCCCACTCAGCTCCCCACTACTTGAAGCACTTGCCCCTGGGAATCCTTGTACAAGAGTCCCATAGACCACATTTGGAGAAACTGCATTTTTATTGTCACCCTCTGAAGTTGTTAACAGGAAGCTACCTGTTAACAGTTCTGAGTGTGTGCAAAAAGTGGTGCATCTACTCCTATAGAAACCTTAGCTGATAAGTAACCAGTAATTTAGAAAACAGAGACAGGGGTTGAGGGATAGGTTTGGGCAACAAGCTACTCTGTCAGGGGATGTGGGCAAGGGTGCTAAGGAACAGACAGGGCAATGCAGGAGATAGGATGGGGGTGTGGTCTGGACCGATGAAGGACTTTAAGGCAGTAGATTCTAATGAAAGAGAAAGAGGGTGGGCTGAGGGAGCAATAAGGGGCTGTGGAACCCTCTGCTTCTGCTCCTGTTTGGCTCTGAGGGGTATAGCCCCCAGTCCCATTCAGCACATGGACCGTGATCCTCATGGAGATCAGACACCCTAGCTGAGCCCATCTCCAATAAAGGTTTGAATGAGGACTGCCTCATGCATGTGCAGCCTGACTTAATTGGTATTTCTCTTAATTATCAGATTTAATTGCCACCTCTCTGGTGAAATAATTTTTGACTTGAATGAGAAATTAGTATAAAAAAGGAACCAATAGGAAAAAAATAAAAGGGAGAACAAAATTCAGTAAAGGAAACACCTTTAGATGACTTTTTTGTTTAGTGAAACATTATATCCTTTTCCATTCCATCCACCTGACAGAAGTCCCAAGGCCAGGGTCCCTGAGGGACTCCTGCTCTTGTCAGTTTTCTCAGGGTTGGGGAGGAGCCCAGGGGCTCTGGGGTTGATGAGGCTGGGAATCTCTAGCCTTGAAATGCCTCTCCTGCTTTGGTGCCAATCCATATGGCATCCCCTGTGCCTTGCCCCCTGCTGATGGGTCTGAGGTGAAGAACCTGTAGCCTCTCTTGAACCATGGAGTTTTTAGCAGGGGGTTAGGGGAAGGAAGAAGGTGGGGTAGAGGTGGGGAGGAGACGGAGAAGGAGAGGATGGGAATGCTGTACAGATAAGGGAGAGTTCCTGAACTCACAACAAAGCCAAAGCATGTTGAAGATTCTTTACAGTCAGAAAAGTTAAATAAATATTAGCATTTGGGGAATCAGGGAAGGGTCTCCACTTGCCAGAAGGTGGCTGAGGGTAGATAGGCTGACCTCCAAGTTTCCTTCCTACCAATGACAGAATTCTATGAAGTTGGGATGACAGAGTGACAGAGAGATTGTGGGATAGGAGAGTAAATAGGAATTTAAGCCTATGAAGAAAGTTTACCGTGTATGATAAGAAGCAAATGGAAGAGGGGGAGGTGGTAGGGCTTAGGACTTGAGAACTCCAAGACTGCCTGAACACAAAGAGACCCTGAGCTAGAGTCTGATTTTGGGAGCGGATACATGCAGGACACTGGACTTTGGGGAGGAGGCTGCACTTGCCTTGACTTATCATCAAGTGAAGGGACATCGAGTCTTGATGTACACAGTGGTGTGTTGCAAGGGGGACAGGGGTGGAGAAAAGACCTAAATGTTTAGTGAGCCCTCAACATGCACCATGATCTATGCTAGATACTTCTATGCATTTACTCCCATGACAAATTTAAAAAATATCCATCACCATCCTAATTTTATAGTTGAAAAAACTGGCTTAGAGGGGTAAATGATTTACCCACAGTACATACCACTGTTAGTAAAGGGAAGGCTGATACTTAAACCTTTCTAATTCCTAAACCTGATCATCTTCTAGGTATTACTAAGGCTTAGGAAGCTTGCTGGTCAACACAATAATGGCTTTTAATGAGTCAGTGTCAGGGTCCATTCAACTTAATGTTCCTACAGTGATTCGTACAATTAGACCTCAATCAAATAATAAGAAGCTTAACATTTTAGAACCTGTACTTTCATCCTTCTGTGGCCTTTTAGCACCTTATACTGCTCATCTCTCATTTATTAGGCATTCTTGAAAAGCTCCAAGCATAACAGAACCTGAAGAGCCATGCAGGATGCCCTTCTGCAACACACACGTTTCCCATCTAGGACTCTAATCACATCACATTTCACTTCCCAGAAACCTTTAATAGCTTCCTTGGAATTGCACAACACCAGACACTAATATTTGAGTTGGCATTTAAGTCTCTGAACGTATGGGCTCAATAGTCCCTTCCAGCTCTTCCCCCCATTATTTCTCCATACTCCATCCAAACAGCCTTCCTGAGTGGTTTTCCTGTGGCTTCATTCACTCAAAATTCTCTCCCTTACCAGACCCAACTCCTGCTGGCAAAATCCTCACTTGAGGCCATTATTTCCATACAAACTTTCCTGGTTCCTTCCACTGATAATAGGTCTCTCCTTCCAGCTCACTCAGTAGGTTACAAAGCTGGGTCTACACCACCCCCCGCCCACTGCCCTGGCCCCTAGCTTAGTCTCTTTGTAGAGAATGTGAGGAAGACTGTTCCCCAATGAGACAGTGGCACAGGGCTGAAAGGACTCCAGAGGAACCCAGAAGGATCTCCCACCTTCTGTGGTCAGAGCACCTGGGATCTGGCATGACACCTGAATGTGAGTCCTCAATCTGCACTTGTCCTACTTCTTCTGGGCATCCCCAGCAAGATTTGCAGCACACATCACAAAGCCACTGGCAAGTCCCTTTCTTTTCACTGGGCCATCAGTTAGATAGATGAGGAACATTTCTCCCCAGGCTTTTCAACCCCACACAAATTCATTAACAGACACCCCTCTGGTGTCCCTGCTACCACCACTACTCATGCACAATCTAGAGGAAACAAGACAGGAAACGTCAGGAAGGCCTGTGACCCAGAACTGACCACTCTCGTCAGGAGCCAGGCTGCTCTCCCTTGTTTCTGCGGTGGATATGGA
>NW_006442497.1:6636735-6654321 GCF_000325575.1 Pteropus alecto | reverse complement strand
AGTCACCAACACCTGCTGATCCTCTCAAGTGTACTAGAGCATGTGTGCCCAGAAAATGCTGGAGCAGAGTTTGAATAATGGGAACTGCTTCTGACTTAATTAGGTTCACATTAGAGTCACACTCCCTGAATCTTCCAGAAGCTGTGGGGAGGCCCCCATTTCTCCCTCCTTCATGATCTGCATTCCTCCTCATTCCACCTTTTTTTCCTGCTCTCCCCCTTTTCCACATCTTTGTTCATCTCTTACCTTAGTGTTTGCTCCCACCTCCTATCACAATCACTCACCATTCTTCTCCCCTTCTTCTGTCTCCACTCTCAGGCACCCCACCCACAGCCTAGAGCTATGTGTCTACTCAGTCTCTCTGCTCAGTAGCTATGAGCACTTGGCACGCTCTGGTAGTGTGAAAATGGATGGCAGGAAGTGATGCCCTTCAGCCCCCAGTGGCTTCTTGTATGTAGGCCTGTATATTTCCAACTCCCTCATGATAAAGAGGAAATAACAGTGATGGCTCATTTAATGTGCCTGTGGCTGAGAACAGAGAGAAAGCCATTAGGGGCTATGGATGGAAACACTTATGTTTGGATACTCCTAAGTTAGAGTTTCTCAGGCTCAGCACTATTGCCATTTGGGGGGCCAAATCATTCTTCATTATGTGTGTGTGTGGAGGGGGGGGTGTTGCCCTATGCATTGGAGGATGTTTAGCAGCATCCTGGTTTTTACTTGATAGATACCAGTAAACTGACATCCACCCAGCTCCTTCCTCCCTCTTGGGCTAATCAGAAATGTCTCCAGGCATTGCCAAATGTCCCCTGGAGATCAAAATTGTCCTGGTTTGAGAACCACTGTCTGAGCTTAATTTTTCATTTAGGCATCTATATGGTTGAAATAGAAGCATACTGGCCTTGGTGTTTGTGTCCTGGACCTGCCACTTCCCAGCTCCCACCCTGGCTTCCTAGTGCCTATCCTTAGTTACACTTAAGCTCTCTGCGTTGTTTTTGTTGTTGCTTTATTTGCCAAGCGAGGCCATTGCCTACTTCTCAGGATTAATGTGAAGAACAAATGAGATGCAAACTATAAAGTACCACATCAAATTACAGAAAACATATTTAACTACACTATGTTATTATTATATGCAAATAAGACTAAGTCTGTGTACTCAAGGGAGAGTTAATTTAAGTGATGATAGATAAGGGCACTCCAGAAATTCAGTTGATTAGATTGGAGGATTTGTGGAAAATAGTTTAAAGGGAGGTAGGGACTCAGCAGTCAGGGCGGGAGAAGGAGAAAAACATGAAAGAAGGTGTAAACAGGAAAATTTCCATAAAAATCGGGGCTCTAAAAAGCACTGTGGATAAGAGGCCAACAAATGGTCTGGACTAGACTTCTCCCTACTTGGAGGGAATGATGTGGGAGTCAGTGTAAGGATATGTAGCTCAGGGTTGAAGTAGAGTGCAGCTACATTGGGGTGAGGGGGAAACCCAGAAAGAGGCTTCTCAGCTAGCCAAGGGGAGTGAGCAAGGAGGAGAACCTGAATGAGAAGGCCCCAAACCAGGATTAACACACCCCAAAATAAGAAAATAAGACAGGTTCAGAGACAGGCTTGTCAGGGAGCAGCATGAATATTGCTGACTCTGCTCCCCAGCATCTCTTATCCCTTCCTCTGATTTTTAGTTTGGGCAACCACCCATTTTCCATTCTCTGTCTATGTGGCTTCAGAAGTGGACATCAGTATTACATCCCCCCAAATGCAGCGACAGATTCAGCAATAGGCATATAATCAAGTGAGGATGATCACAGCCAATGAGCATTGGTCCTGAGACTTTTGCGTACATCTCTGGAAAAGACGCAATTTCTTTCTACTAAAGTTGCTAACCTGGAAGGGTATAAAGAAGCCTGTATGAGAAGGAAGCCAACACAGAACAAAGCAGAACAGATAGATGAACAGAGATAGATTCTAATGAAACCATCTGTACACCTGGATCCAGCCAATCCTGAACTCCAGACCCCAGGCTTTTTTTTAGTAAAATAAAGTCATGAACTTTTTAAAAGTCCATTTTGAATCAGTCTTCTGAATTTGAAAGAGTCCTTAAAACATAGGGAGGCAGTGTGGTCAATTGGCAAAAAGATTGGCTTAAGAATCAGGAATTCTAATCTTGGCTGTAAAAGGTCATCTTACCTCTATAAGCTTCAGTTTACTCTTCTATTAATATAAGTATATTGAACAAGATGCTGTCAAAGGACCCTTCCCACTAGTAAATGTGATGATTCTGACCACTCTATTGCCAGTAAGTACAGCCTACAAATAGTGACCACCAGGGCCAGTTACTGGACACTCTTCAGCTACGGTGTGCAACTTCTAGTTATTTATTTGTCCAGAAAGCTGAGGGCTGGCCCTGGACAAGATTGTAAATCAGGAAAGTTTTTCTCCATTAGAAACATAACCCTCCTTTCCACTCTAGGATTTTCAGTCCCAATGCCCTCCAACAAAACGAAAACTGACCTGATGATAGACTTTTGCCCTTTAGTCTGAATTAGACTTTTAAATGAGTTTTTTTCCTTTTAATGAAACTTTAGCAAACATTTGGTCAGTTTTCTAATAATCTTTGCCGAGATGCAGTTTATGGCCCTCAGGTCAGTTGGCCTGAAGATGAGTTGTCACCTATGACTTGCTATCTAGAAGGGTCACATCCCTAAGACTAGATTCCAGGTTCTCAGGAGGGGGCAATGTAAGCTAATTTCATTCCAAATTGGAATTCAAAAGAGTCTAGCAGACCAAAGAGGGTATTTACAAAAGGGTCCAGGCTTTAGCGAATTGCTAAATTGAAATGTTTTCAGGCTTAGAAAGAGGGGCATTAGTACACTCTGGCTGAGGCTAATCCTATTATTTAGAACTCTATCAGCGCATTCTTCTGGCTGGAGCCTAATCTCTCAGGGGGTGGATTACTGCAGGGGGCTGCTTTTCACTCCCCCTCTCTATGCTTTAATGATATTTCCTGGGTACACAGCTAGATTAGGACAAGACTACAGCCAGCCCTTCCCTTGCCCCTACCCTCCTCCCAATCAAATTTCATATCATTCCCTGGGAACACTGTTTATGGTTAATAATGATAAGCTAAGTGAGAAAGTTTATTTTGTAAATAGTGAAAAACAACAATGGAAATCTACTTTCCACCTTTACTTTCAGGCTTTAATTGGCACAATGATTGTCATACACTTTGGGTGTCCAAGAGAGGAGGAAGAAGCTTGCTACAGCTGAGAGTTTCATTCATTCATTCATTCATTCATTCATTCATTGCCATGGCTCTTGGTACCTCCAGACCAGACGGTGGATGTGGTGATGGTCTGTCTACCTGTACTTGTGCCCTGAGCATGAATAGGGCTGCCCGTGTTTCCCCTAGGTTGGCGGTCAGTAAACTTTTTCTGTAAAAAAAACCGGAGTAAATATTTTAGGCTGCATGTTCTCTGTCACAACTATTCAACTCTGCCATTGTGGCACAAAAGCAACCATAGACAAATATTAACAAATGGTGTTGTTATATTCTAGTAAAACTTTATTTAAAAAAGCAGATGCCCCGGATGTGGCCCAGGCCTAGTGTGCTGATCCCCAGGCTAGAAAACAACTAAACTGAGTGACTAGATTTATCGGTGTGAACTTAGTAACAGTCTGTCTATTTCTTCTGTGCCCCTTCTGTAGTGGGTGTTGCATAGCTACCTTCCTGGGAAGGTATGAGATCAACTGATGAAGACAAGAGGCATAGATGAGATGGCTCCTTGAGATTTCTCCTAGTACACAGATACCAGGGTTCAGGGTGAATGAAAAATGATGGAAAACTCTTTTTCAATGTGTCCATTTCTGGTCTCACCTTGGGTGGTGTCTCTATTGGCAAGGGAAGAATCCTTAAAGATAATGGGGCACAAAGCCCATCCAGGGCTGGGGTCTCTCACTGACAGCCTATCTTATTGATTCTGCTGGTTGAGCCACTTTGTAGTGTATATTTATTTATTCGACTCCTGTTTCTCTTTAGCATATTTATAGGAAGGCGTTTTCATAATTATAATTATTTTTTGAATATCTGCCAACTTCGAGTTTGGCCTTGTGCTAGGCATTCTGAGTTCAGAGGAAAAAGACACGGTCTCTGGCCCCAAGGAGCTCACAGAGTTGTAGGCAAAAGAAAAATAAATAATTATAGTGTGATGTTAAGTGCTTTGATAGTGCTAAGCCAACAGTACTATGGAAGAACAAGCAGGTTCAAGTTCTAGCGCTGACTGGGGAGGGAGTGATACTGAGGCCTTGTCTCTTTCTGGGACAGAATTCCAGGGCACAGAATAAATAACCCACTTTTCGGTGGCCACTCAAGTACCACTGGGCTCCGTTCACCTGCTTAGAATCACAGTGAGCTGAGGCAGAGGCCTTCCAAGCACATTTGTAGAAATGAAGAGAGGCCCATTCAAGAAAAAAAAAAATCCCTCTATTTGCTTCTTACAGCAGTTTTTGTTTATCTCATTATCTCCCAACCTGAAGAACAGGACCATCTGGCATGCGGGCATGTTAACAAGATCATAAATTAGGAGGAGAAATGAAGCCAGATTTCCATAATGGTCTCAAGACAGAAATCAACAGCACTGGGACAGAATTTGCTGGGAAGGTAGGGTGGGAGGGAGAGGGAGCAAAATAAAAATGCCTCAGCACATCCAATCTGAATGAAAAACACAAATCCAGAGTCATTTAGGAGTGTTTTTTAAAAAGTGCTGGCGAAGCATCTCTCCTGCCTTTCTCCCCCTTCTCTCCCTTTTCCTGTCTTTTGGGTCTTCCCATAGGAATGGGGCCAACTTGAATCCCCTCGTTCCTGTAGGTCATTATTACAATTATTGTAATAATTGTGTGAAAACTCCTTCTGCTTCTCATTTCACAGAGGAAGTTTCACCGGTGCACAAGGCCACGTGCTTGAGCCAGAGCTCTGGGCCACCAGTGTTTCCTGAAATTTCTCATGTATCCTGGAACTCTGTGCCTTAGGTCTGGCAAAAACGTAAACTGCTGGCAATTAATGAGAGAGGGCATTACCCACCAATGGTGTGGATGCTGAGGGTTGCCAGGACACATACAGTTTTCCCCAGTGTCACTACACAATAGGTTGCTCTTGGCTTCTTGGCAGAGACAGCTCCTCCCCACTCCCCAGACTGTATTAAATGAGCACACTGAATACCCTCACCTGCTGTTGCCCTGGATCCCTTCCCCTCTTGCTGCCACAGCTTCTCCAACCCTGAACCTTTCTCTGTGAACATTGGTCTCTCCCAGGGCATCTTTTCCTTCTTTTGAACCTGTCTTGATAATAATAAAAAAGATTATATTGTTTTCAAAATGTGGGGAGCGGAAGATAATTTTGTCTCATTGGTTGTACTTATAGAGAGACACCAGGAAGAGGAGGGTAAAATAACAAACTCTTTTTTTCAATTGGAAAAGTAACACCACTATGGATTCACTTTGGTGATTTTATGGAGCATAAAGCTCCAATATTATCTGCAAATTTATCTCTGCTCTGTTTCTTTTTAAGGGGCAATTCATTGATAAATTTTTTCAATTTCTTCCATGATTTTTCACCTAGTCAAGCATTTAAACTTTTTTAAAAGTCAATTTTGATAATTTACACTTGTTTAGAAAATTACTCTTTCCGTAGATATAAAAAAAACCTGTTTTCTATATCTATTATTTCTTATCCTATTTTGGTTCTTGTTTTGTGTATTTGTATCTTTCTCTATAAATCTTTCTCATCAATATTGATACTTGCTTTGGATATTTTATTTGTTTTTTGTTTAAGCCACACTTCTTGGATCAATTAGTCCATTCTCCATTGTAATTACTAGTTTCTGGTTTTATCCTTATCAGTTGTGACCTGCTAATTTCCAAGGATTTACTTAATTGTATCTTTCTATATTCTGAGATGAATGGGTAATTTATTTGTTTTTATTCATTTTTGTGCCATCAATTCACCACATATTAAGGCCCAACATGTGGTCAATTTTATAAATGTCCCATGGTCACAAGAAAAGAAAATATTTTGTCTTCTTTGTAGGTTAGTGATGTACATATTTAATTATTAAATACTTATACAGATAATTATAGCCTTATTTACTCTTTGAATTAATATTATGCCCTTTTTATTTTTGTCAATGATTTCTTCAATTCCAATTAGTTTGGCTTTATTTATTTTGATATAATATTATTATCTACATAAGTCTATTAGATCTTTATTAGAGATTATTTACTCCATCAGCAGAAAATGACTCTGTCCTATTCAACGTGCATAGAAAAATGATGAATTCTATGCATGATTTTCGTTTGTTCCTTTTTGCATCATCTGGTATTTTTCTTTTTTAATTTTATTTTATTATTAGTTTCAAGTATACAGTACATTGATTAGATATTTATATAGTTTATAAAACAATCCCCTTAATTGCTCTTTCTCTCTTCTGGCTCTCCACCTAGCCATTTCATTAATGCTAACTTCATTCCCTATGCCGGGCTCCCCATCCCTGTGACCAGAATCTATCAACTAGTAATTTGTACTTCTTTAACCCTTCGCCCCATTCTCCCAGCCCCCAAACCCCCTCTCCTCTGTCCATCACCAGATTGTCTTCCATATTTGTGAGTCTGTTTTTGATTAGTTCGTTCTTTTTGTTTCTTAGATTCTACATATAAGTGAAATAATTTTCTATCCAGCTCTTAACTAAATTTTTGGGAGTAATTATGCTATAGATATATTTCTTGTAGGTAACATAAAGCTAGGCTTTATTTCATGAACACTTCTGAAAGTCTGTATTTGAACATAGGAGTTGAATTCATTTATCTGTATCTCATATCTGATTTGTTTGTTCTTATTTCTGCATTATCAATATTATTATTATTTTGCTTTTTGTTTTTTATGTTCCCTTGATGTTTATATAATAGCATTAGCTCCACGAAACCATATTTTGCTTTACCCCCTATGATGTTATTATTACTCCTACTAGTAGTTACTTTCAATTTTATAAATATAATCAAACCTATATTTTTTATATTATCAGAATCAATAATGCAAAATTTTGGCCCTGTTTAATATTGATAAATGATTATCTTTACAATATCTTTTTTTTTTTGCTTTCAAGTATCATGATATTTGCATTGATTTGTAATTTTGTGGACAATAATATTTTTAGACCTGTATGTTTAGGTAGTCTCTGTGGTCACCGCCAGTGCCATGGTCTTCTCTTGTGAGCAATTTGACTCATTTTTGGGTTGTCAGGTATAAATTTTTGGAATTTTTACGTATCTGAGAAAGCCTTTGTATTGCCTTAAAAGGTAAACAACAGCTTGATTGGCTGTTGTCTTCTTGGGTGGAAACCTTTTCCTATCCTGTGTAGCATCTCTCTCTCTCTCTCTCTCTCTCTCTCTCTCTCTCTCTCTTTCTCTCTCTCTCTCTCTCTCTCTCTCTCTGTCTGTCTCTTTCTGTCTGTCTCTCTCCCTCTCCCTCTTCCTCTCTCTCTCTCCCTCTATCCCGCTCTTTCTCCTATTTTATTTTTTGAGTTGTTCTCTTCTGGAATTTACCTCATATTATGTTACAGTGATCTCTGTGGCAAATTTAACTTGTGTTCCTTTGTAGAGTACTTTTATTTCTCTTAAATTCCTTGCCTGGACATTTGATGAAATCTTTCTTTAACCTTGAAATTGAAAAAAAAAAATCAACAAATGTCTATGTGTTGGTTATTTTAATTAATTGAGCCCGGGGAGCTCATCATTCCATCTACACATTCAAGTCTTTCTAAATTCAAGAAAGTTTTCTTCTACTCTATTCTATTTTATTCTTTAGATCTATTCAATTATGCTTTAAAAAGTGAATCAATCCCCTTTTCTCTTCTTCAATAACTCCTTAACTACATGTTGATTTTTACTCTCTAAACTCAAACCCCGGGGACTTATCCGACCGTTTCTATCTCATACTCCTTTTTCCTTCAGCATCTGGAGAGCATCTCTAGCCTGTCCTTCACATCCCTGTTGATATCTTTTTTGGAATCTATTTTGCTCTTTGCCATTTCCAATGCCATTTCCAGTGTTATTTGCTTCCTTTTATTCTTTCCTTAATCTATCATGCCTTTAAAAACATCTTCAGTCTGTTTTCTTGTTACCTACTCTTTCACCTCATATTTTATTAAGTCTATGGACTCTTCTACTTCAACTAAAATTAATGCCATTTAATATTTACATGTTATAAATATTATAAAGTCATTTTATATCTAACTCTTGAATGCTATATTTATTTTTTTATATACTTAATATTTTGAATATACTTCACTGATTTAACTTTAAATGAGATGACCATCTCAACTGGAACAGTCCCAGAAGTAGTACCATTAGATTCTCCTTGGAATTCTCTGTTTTATCTTGGATGCTGCACCCCACTCAGATCCTAAGTTGCTATAAATTTACACATAACTGTGGACAGTTTCAGCATGGGGTCGTGATTGCTGTGTCATTTCTTTACAGCCAAGGCTTAGCTTTTTCTGTCTTATAGGTTACGGTGTAGGGGAGTTGGGCCCCTTCTTGGAACCCATGTAGGGGCACACTGAGGGAAAACATTGCCATTGGGTTAGGACTCTACAGAGCCTGGTAGACAGGGACCCCTGTGACTTTGTGGTGAACCTGGCCAAGTTCTGCTCCTCACGGCTACTTAACTGGTGTGGCAGAACATCACCTGGATGATTCCTACTCATTCTTAGGTTTCCTTTTCATTCATTCATTCACTCATTCATTCAATAAATGTTAGCTTATTGATCCGCTCAACAAGTATTTAAGAATAAGTGCCAGGCTTAGTGCTAGTTGCTAGGAATAGGATCGAGAAAGAGGAAAACAAGGTCCCCTCACCAGGCTTTCATTCCAGTGGGTCAAACAAATTCATCAGTCTCTGTCAAGACACATATAGGATAGAAGTAAGCAACTAACCGACAAATTGATTACAGCCTGTGGTAGATATTGCAGAAGATATCATAAGGTCAGGTGCCATTATTTTACATCTAGAGGTCATTGAAGGCTTCCTCTGAGGAGATGACATTTGAACTGAGACATGAGAAGTGACAGGAAGGTTGGTGTGTTGGAGAACAGAAAGGAGGCCAGTGCATTGGAGCAGAGTAAGCATGCTGGTGTTTTCTGTTAACTCTATATCCACTCTCACCTTCTCCACTCTGCGTACCCCAAATTCCCTGATCCTCTGACTTCCAGTTGGGCTCAGTCAGTGGAGATCACTAGCAGGAGACTGGAGTGTAGGTGGACAGGAAGGTCACTTGGGGTATATATTCCCCCAGCCTATGCACACATGGGTCACTGGGGGTCAGCTCTAGCTCCTCTCTGAGGCCTTTCCATACCTTCTCTTGGTTCTGGAACCCACCCCTCTCCTCACCCCTTGAGGTCAAGGACTGCAACACCTCCCCACTGTTGTCAGCACCCAGAGACTGCACTATCCCTTGTTAGTTCCCCTAATGACATTCACTCTTTCTTCAAGAACCCAGTTTACATGTGCTGTTTGTTTCCTGCCAGAGGAGAGTGATATAAGATTACATTGCACATCTGTCGGGGTGAAACAGGTGACTATTTTATGTCCTACCACCACACATTCCTCAGATGCCGAGTTATAACTTAGGTGCTTACTGGAATGAATCACTGATTCCCTCATGTCTGCCTTGTTATTCATTTTCATCTTGTTTCACCTGCTGTTGGTGGAGACTGAGGAGAGGATGCCTGCTTTGCTAGAAGTCTAGATCCTGGCTGTTCCCCAGGAGTGTGTGTCATAATCCTTATGGAAGAGAATCCAGACTGATGGGTGACTTTTGGATCCCCCTGAGGGGGACATTCTTCCTAAGTGAGAGGAGAATAAAGGGCATCAGCAATTTTATGCACATGCCTCTGGGAACTGAGACCTGCAAGAAACCTTCCCTAGAGACCTCCTCCACCCACCTCTGACTTCCTTCTCACCATATGCTCATAATTGGCCATTTGCAATGGAGAAACTCAGAGCAGAAAACAGCAGAGGTGTTCTGAGATGGCCCAGCTGTGTGGACAGTGTCAAGGGCTTCACTCAGAGTTGAAACCTTGACAGTTCCAGGATGAGAAACTCCAGAGCTGAAGGTCTGCTGCCGAGGTCAGGCAGGAGCCCTGAGAAGAGAAAACTGCTTCCCCACAAAGCAATTCAGTCTAGAACTGATGTTCTTCTGGGTAGTCAGAGGAGAGAGGAGGAGGAAAGCAGAATCCCGGAGGGAGGGATCCAAGGTGGCAGAGATTCTGAGATGCCTCTTATGAGACCCCTTTGATCGAGTGCCCCTTACCCACGATATGGCAGGATATCCTCAACACCTGCTGTTTTCCTCCTTCTTAGGGGGCGTATTAGTTCCCTATTGCTGCTGTAACAAATTAGCAAAAACTCAGTCGCTTGAAAAACATACATTTATTATCTTATAGTTCTGGAGATCAGAAGCCAAAATAGGTTTCACTGGTCTAGAATTAAGGTGTTAAATAAAGGTCTGTGTTCCTTCTGGAGGTTCTTGGGTAGAATCTGTTTCCTTGCCCTAGAGAAGCTCCCTGCATTCTTGGCTGGTGGCCCCTTCCTAAATCTTCAAAGCCATCAGTGTAGCACCTTCCAATCTCTCTCCTGACTTCTACTTTCTTGCCTCCCTATCCCTTTTATTAGGTCCATGTGATTACTTTGAGACCACTTGGATAATCCAAGATAATTTTCCAAACTTAAATCCTCTTTGCCATGTAAGTACCATATGCATAGATTTCAGGGATTAGGATGTGGACATCTTTGGGATCATTTTCTACCTACCATAGGGGCTCAGGAAATGGTATAAGCTACAACATCTAAATCAGGACAGGGTGCTGGTTGAGGCCTCTTAAGGAGCAACCTTTCCTGATCACGTGGGTTTGGAAAGGAAGGACATATTGGTCTGATAAACTCGAAACAAGACCCAGTAGGGGGCAGTGACAGATGCCACAATAGCTGTTCTTCCCCAATCCCGGTCTCAGCCCCAACTCTCTGAGAGGGTTGGCTCACCACAGTCAAACACAATCTCAGCTCTAAAACTCAAGAAGGCTCAAGATAGGATCCCAGGGCTGTCTCAGTTGTGCAGGTTCTGACCACAATTAGAAAAGTGAGGTCCTTCATGGAAAGTGAGGGGTGCTCCAACCCCCTTCCCATACACTGACCTGCATTTGGGCCAGGAGCTTCATGGGTGGGAAGAGCTGGGCAGTTTGTGGTTGCAGCTCATGGCTTTAGGCTGCACCTTCTTTAAAAGGAATAATGGGCTTCCAGCTTCCCTTTTGAGAATCATCTTGGTCTAGTCTGTGTGCTGAAAAATCTAGTAGCTGTCCTGCTATTCCTCTGGAAATAACCCCGGGGTGACAGGGCTCCCCTTTCCTAAAGTGAGTGCTCAGACGAAAATGAGCCTCCATCCCTCCTCAATTCTCACTGTAATAACAGAATCAGGCACTGTAACCCACTTTTTCACAGGCCTTTGCATGCAGGCTGCACCCTGGAGGATGCTCTGGTTGCTTCTTTCCCTGACTTATGAAATCTGGGCCCTGTATGTGCATAGCTGTCCCTCTGTAGCCTAGTGAAGATACCTGAAGCACGTAGAAGCTGTGCTGCATGCTAACCATGGACAGGAGAGAGAATCCACGTTGCCCATGAGGATAGTGTTTCAGGAAATCAGGGAACATCAGAGAATGGTTTTCCAGGCAAGAGTGGGCCTGGGAAGTAGAGGAAGTGGCAGGAGGAAAGGGCAACGAGTGGAACAGACCAGGAGGCAGAAGGAAACAAAGTGGATGAACTCATCTTCCCCAAGTTGTTGAATTGGGAAAATGAAAAATATAAATTAAATAACGCATCTGTTCTCCGAGGTCCCTTCCAGCTTTAAAATTTTATGCCTCCATAAGCTTTAGGGGAAAAGAATAAACCAACCACTAATATCAAGGAGATTTTGAAAGGTTTAAAGGTCTTATAAGCTGTATCTAACAGGAACACGGATGTTTGCTGCACACACTGGAAGGTCTAGAGGGAAAAGTGAATACTCAGCTCTCCATTAGCTGAACGGAGGTTTATCCCGAGCAAATCTTACTTTCAGGCACTTCACTGTATGTATTCTGCTGAACATTAAGCTCTCAGAACTTGGACACTGTTTTCCTCTTAGACCGACAGGAGCTACAAGAAGGGGCCCTCTAATCCATCATATTTCTGCTTCTGAAATAAGTGAGAACCAGTTAAGACAGAGAACGAAGGCTTCCTATTAAAAGCCTGATGAGGGCTGGTCCCACTGAAAGCTTGGAGGCTGTGAATTTCATTACATGTGGCTCTGACAACCATAGCAGTAGGTCCATCTCCTGCCTCACCTTCCTCTAGTTTGTCTGCTTTTATGCAGAGACAAAACCTTTTTGCCATCTAAGAAATAACAGAGGAGACTGAGAAGTTCTTGAGGACCATTGTCATAATATGATCAAGGTGACAAAAATTAGGGGTGATCTTTAAAATTTATAAATTGGGGGTGGGATGCCCTATACTTGAAATTAAACATGAACTATTTAGAGACCATCTCTAACTTGTTCATCATTATAACCCTGAGGCCAAGAGCAGCACCCGGACATATGCTCAATACTCAATGAATGAATAAATGAATGAATGAATGAATGAATGAATAATTAGGAAGGAAATAAATCTTTGTATCCATAGGAACTAACTATGAACAGCTTGCAAATACATCTTGGTAATATTCCCCTACAGGATCACTGAAACTAGCAAGAGGGATATTCAATGTTATAGAAAAACGTGTAATTTCAAAGCTTCTGGTATTTCCTTGTGGCCTCTGAGAGGGAAAACTCAGAGACATGGTCCTTTGTTTAACAGGCATTTAGTGACATTTTAGACATCCAAAAAGTAAATCTAGAAGGGAGAGATGAGGCAAACAGCCTAATCTGCGTAAAAGAGTCATAAGCAATCAGAAAGGAAAAGGGACAGGCCAGGTTTCCAGGAAGCTGCCTTGGGAAAACATGGACTGTGAGGTAAGTCCCTATGGAGGACTGCGGTCAATACATTTCTAGGATCAATGATGTTTGATATCCACTTAGAAACTGTTAATTGCTCTTTGCTTTTATTTTACCCTCCTAACCCCAAATTTTCAGAAAAAGTGCTTATAAAACCTTGTATGATAGGGAGCTTCGAAGGATAAACAGGAAAGGAGGGTGGATGGTGTCCAGGGTGGGAGTTCTACAGAAAGAGAATGTCTGACTGAGGAGCAAAGACTGGTTATGGACAGGTACACAGAGGTGAAACTGTAGTGTGACTCAGCAATGGACAGGGGCAGACACACTGATGGCAGGCTGAATATGGCCCCCTAAGGATGTGTCCCAAACCTGTGAGTATATTACTTTGCATGGCAAAAGGCACTTTGCAAAAGTCATTAATTTAAGGATCTTGAGATGGGAGAGATTATCGTGGACTATCTGGGTGAGTCCAATGTAATCACAGGGTGATTATAAGAAGGAAGCAGGAAGGTCAGTCAGAGAAGGGGATGTGATGACAGAAACAGAGCTTGCAGTCATGTGGTCATTAGCCAAGGAATGCAGGCAGCCTCTAGAAGCTGGCAGAGGCAAGGAAATGTACTGCCCCCTCGAGCCTCCAAGAGGAACATAGCCCTGCTCTCACTTTGATTTTAGCCCAATGAAACCTATTTTGCAATTCTGACCACCAGAACTGTATGATAATAAATTTGTGTCATTTTAAGCCAGAAAAGTTGTGGTAATTTGTTACAGTGGCAATAGGAAACTAATATCACACTTTTCTAAGAGCCAGGAAAAAGCTAACCCTTGAGAGAAGGAAATCAAACAGCAAGGTTCAGATGAATATATGGGTGAGTTCTGATCACTTGAACATTTTGGTTCAGTAATAAGTAGTTCGGTTTGGCTTCCTTTCCCCCATCTTAACTCTATACACTGGAGACCCATGAAAAACCTAGAGCATTGGGGGTAGGGTGGATGGAAACTGTCTTTCATGACATAAAGCTCCTATCCTCTCCATCAGCTGTCCACCACCAGGATCCTAGTTATGAAAGGACTAACTGGCTGGTCCAATGATTAGACTGTTGAGCAGAAAGGCAGGTCCTGAAATTGTAGAGCTGGATGAGACCTACATCCAGTTTTACCATTTCATAAATGAGGAGCTGAAGTCCAAATAAGTGACTTATCCAAGCACAAAGAGCTGGTACAAGGCAGAAGTGGACTCATTTCAAAGCGTGTGGCCTTTGTTCTGAGCTCCAGCACAGGGCTTTACAGCCAGAGCTACCACCAACTCTGAGGGTATCTTGGAATGCAGGCTGTTTTCCTCCTTCAAGAATGTTTTCCCCTCCCTCAAGCTCCCTTATCCTGTACCACCTGTTTATCATTCTTGGTTTCCTTCCCTGACCAATGTCCTTGGATTAGGACCTCTGTCTGGTAGATTCTAAGCACTTTTAGGCTCTACATCTGCATGCAACATGATGACAGATGTGTTCACTATGAAAACTTCTTCGGCTTGTGTTTGTAAGTACTGGGTTTGGGGTGGTAATGGAGGGAATGTTTCTGCTATTAGCAGTGTTGAGTTGAGAGCAACAGTCAACATGCCCCTTTTTAAGCGTCATTTAAAGAGTGTTTATTCCGAATGGGGGGAAGAAAGTCATGGAAGCTGCATTTGCAAAGGCTCCCAGCACACATTGTATGAACTGCAGCGACTTCAGGCTGCTGCAAAGTGACTCAATGTGAAGCTCAGCTTCAGAGCAGTGCCACCTCTGGGGTTTCTCAACAAAGCTCAGGGCTTGGGCAGAGAAAGGAGAGCACATTGGCTCTCGGGGTAAAGGAAGAGAAGCCAAGGAGTGAGGAAGCCACGAAGGAGGAGAAGACAGAGGTGGGCCAGGATGAGGGTAGAGGGTGGAGCATGACTCTAGCATTCTAAAAAAGCTCCTGGGAGCAACAACTAGAACAATTTAACATGGAAAATGAGGAAATAGCCTGCCTAGTCTAAGTGACTTGTTTTAGAGTTCCCTCCCGTATGCCAACTTCCTGGCTCTCTCAATTGCCCCTTCCCTCTCTTTGGCTGAGGACCTTTTCAGCACCAATCTTACTGGAGGCTGAGAAAGCTGAGTTGTGTGTTTTGGGAAGCCTACTTGCTCAGATTTCCTCTACACAATGCAGAAAGCCCATTAACTAGATACTGATTTGGGGAAACTAGAAAACACTCCTCAAAAAATTAACAATGTAGCTGTAAGTCATGTTTTTAACTTAGTGCAATGTTTTAAAATATGCCTTAAGTGCTTACTATGTACAGAGGACATTAGATTGTAAAACATGCTTTATGTGGTCTGATCCCTATCCTTCAGGACCTGATAATCTAATATAGGACATAAGCCATATATATGCAAACAGCAGCAATGCAAAGCTTAATATGAGAGGTATCATGAATATAAAAATAATTTAAAAGACAGATATATTCGTTATAGCCAAGGCTTTCTGGGTAGTGGCCTCTATAAGTCCTAAATGCCTTGTAGAAATCAGTCAGCTGGAAATGAGAAGGCAGAGGGACCAGAGAGAACAAAGAGGGAAGCAGGAGAGGCCACAGTACATTGGGAAGATGGGGAGTGGATTTTTGGGCCAGATCCTTTGGGATATGAAGCCAAGTGGTTGAAGACTTTGCTGGTCTGAGGAATTGAAGGTTTTGGTGTGCAATGAACAACTGAAAGAATGTGATAAAAGTAGAAACATCATAAAAGTGCTGTCTGTTTGATTCCTTCAACAGCCTGCACCTGGTGCTTATAAAAAAGAATTTCCCTTTTGGATTGTTTCCTTTGCCTGGGGGCCTTCCTCCACCAAGATGAGACTCTGGCTTTCTTGGCTTCTTCTCTAGGGAACTCAACACATTCATTTCAGGGAAGTAAGCCTGTGATGGGGTACTGTGCAAAGAAAGCTGTTACCAGGGGGAAATAGTGTTACCTCATGCCCTACCTTTCCTAAGGTGATGAGACTTGAAAATCATACAGGCAGGATGAAAAATGGAGTCTCCTGCCCCTTAGCGCCCCACCCTCAAATCTATGAAAAACATGTTCTCCTTTGAGTGATGGGGCTGGGGTACAGCTGGGCATGGGGGATTGAGTTAATTATGATGTTAACAATTATACTTCATCCAAATAGGAGGAATAAAACACAAAATCTATTGATCATACGGTACATTGTAAATTTAAACAAAACCCTCTGCACAATCTTAAATTCAATAGCTCTTTCCCAAATGCCTTACAGGTGTATGGTATATATTCAAAAACTGTATAAGCAGAAGACTTTTCACATCATATCACACTTGATATCTGTGAGGATTACAACCTAAATGTCCATCATTAAGGGGCTGACTAAATAAATGATGGTGCATTTATACTATGAAATAAAACAAAGACATGGTAGATCAGAATGCGCTGACCAAGAACATTCTCCATGAAACCTCATCAAGTGAAATAAATTCTAGACCAATATAGATAGCGTGACTTCGCTTTCATGTAAAAAGATATGTGTGCATGCACATACATAGATATGCAATAAAGCATAGCAAAATGTTGGAAAATCTGCTGTTAAAGGCATTTAAGTAATGGAGAATGCGTTGAAGGAGAAGAGGCTGTAATTTCCACTTCTTTCTTTAATCAGTATAAATGATGAGATTTGAGGCAACTTTTATTTTTTGTACTTTTGCATGTTTTTAAAAAACAAAAACCTTTTAAAAAATTCATAAAGGGTTTTCACCATTTAAATAAGTCATTTGATAAAGTGAAGAATAATAACAGCGATTATTTGTTGAGTGCTTATTGTATGCCAAGCCCTTGTGTCAAGAGCTGTATAAATGTTATCTTGTTGATTCAATCCCCTTTTAAAGTAGATACCATTTTTATCAGCCGGTGAATGAGGCAACTACCTCATGGAGGTTAAAAGACTTGTTGGCCATCCCATGTCAGCACATGGTAGAGTCAATATTCCATTTGTGGTCTGGTCACTACTTAGGCTACTTTTGACTGGTACATTGCTTCTGAATAATCTCTTGAAAAAGGAAATAATTCTGTGTTCTATATTTAGGTTTTTCATAAAGCAGATTTTAAAATCATGGGTATATGATACAATGATTCGTGATGATTACCTTCAAAAGAACAACATCTGAGTTTATACTCCACTTTACTCTTTGCCCTACCTCAAGTGGATGACATATGGATTAATACAAAAAAATTTAGAATTTAAAATTTTAAAAACCAACCTTATATACTATCCCACTGGTGTCTCCTCAAAAGCCAAAACTTTGGTTGCATAAATTATAATGAGATTTGATGAATAGGAAAGTGAGCTTAAGTAGGGTAAATGATCAGAAGCTGAAGACCTTTTAATCCTCTTGTCCTGCCTTTTCATTCATCCGTTCAACTTGCCATCCATCCATTCACCTACCACTGCACTCATCTACCTTTCTATTTTTCCACCTGTCCATCACTTTTGCAAACACTTATAGGATGATG
>NW_006442497.1:6612941-6636697 GCF_000325575.1 Pteropus alecto | reverse complement strand
GGAATTTGTTAGGTACTATGAGGAAACTATTTGGTATCAGATAATTTTCAAGGAACTTACAGACTAGCCATTTGTCACTATGATGTGATTCCTGGACTGGATCTATTGAAATTCACTGTTCATGAAACGGAGGGAGCCAATGCCCCTGACATCCCTTGGTGCACTGAGCCCAGGAAACTCCACATGGAACCTTTGAGACTTGGGCTGGAAATACAGTCTGTGTACCTGGGGAGGAATCTTGCACCAAAGTGAGGGCACCTTGGGAATGGGGATAGTGCCTGCTTTGTTCTTACTAGGAAGAGACCCAGGCTTTAATCAGTCTCTAAAGCAAGCTGACTTTGTTCAGCTGGAAGGTTGCTATCTTTCAATAATGGTGTGACTGTGCTTTTGTGGGAGACCTAAGCTGAGAGGACTGGCTAAGCTGCTGGTGGGAATACTGGTACTGGTGGTGAGGTGGTCGCTGGGTAGTGAGGTGCAGTAGCCAGAGGCTCTCTCCAGCAATGTCTCTCAGGGATGACAAAGGACCCTCATCAACCAGTTCCCACAGGCCTGAGCCTGAAGATCAAGTTGGAAGAACAGGAGTGTAACTGGTAGCATGAGTAAGGGTCACAGCTCCTGCCTTTTCTCCTCTCTGAAGCTGTGGCATCCTTAGATATAGATGCTATTTCAAGTGGTGCCACAGAATCTAGTAAAGTCTACTGTGATAACAAGGCAAGAGCACAGGGTCTGTCATCAAAGAACCGAGTTCAAATCCTGAGTCCACCACTTAATGTCCTCATCATCACATCATAGGCATGCAATTCAACCTCAATGAGCCTCTGTTTTCCTATATGTAGATTAAGGTAATGGAAATTAGTGATAAATCATGGGGCAATGCTTGGCATGGCTGCTTTGCATTTATTTTGGTGCATTTTTTTTTTTCCTGTTAAATGAGGCCTTCTCCCAGACCCAGACTACCATTTGCCCAGAAGGGAATCAGTGGACATTCCCTGATTCAAGAGACAGATCAGAGAACTCTCCATGCTATTAGCAGGTAGTCTGTTCTTCCAAGATGAACTTTTACATCTTCTTCTCAGTTCCTGTGCTCCAGACCTATCTTCTAGAGCAGTGGCTCTCAAGTAGCAACTATTTTGTCCCCTGGAGGGGCATTTGCAATGTCTGGAGACATAACTGTCATAACTGGGGGAGAAGAAA
Source organism: Pteropus alecto (assembly GCF_000325575.1). Lineage (NCBI taxonomy): Eukaryota > Metazoa > Chordata > Mammalia > Chiroptera > Pteropodidae > Pteropus > Pteropus alecto. The sequence continues at coordinate 6,635,503 of NW_006442497.1, read as the reverse complement.
ATACTGGCCTCTAGTAGGTGGAGGCCAAGGATGCTGCTAACCATCCTATAATGCACAGGACAGCCCCCCAAAACAAAGAATTATCTTTTCCCCAAATGTCAATAGTACCAAGGTTCAGATACTCTACTCTTGAGTCAGAGTGAGAACATGAATACCTAGGTAGAGAGAATGTAAATGCATTAAGGCCAAACCAAGAGCTGTTACTAACAGCAACCTTTCTGAGACCTGAGTTGGAGCTGAGCATTATTAACAATGATTATTATGATGATTCTAATGATAATATCAAAACAATTTACCCCAAGCGTCTTCATTCCCCAGTCTTCTCCATCTCAAAATTGGCACTACCAACAAATATCCAAAACCAGAAGCCTGAAAGTTAACCTTGATTCTTTTTCCCCTTATCCTCTCCTCCATGGTTATACTCAACTGCTGGTTCTGGCATTTCAAAGTACACTCTGAATCCACTGGCTGGCCAAGGCACCTCCCTCTCTCTCGACTTTACCATTCAACAGTCTTTTAGCTGATTGTTCTTTCTCACTGTCTTGCCTCCCTGAAATTCAGTCTCCATTGAGCTGCCAAACCGATCTTTTAAAAAGCATTAATTTAATCATGTCATGCCCCTGCTTCAAATCCTTCCACTGTCGTTGGAATAAAATCCTAATTCCTTGAGGTTCCTCAGAGTTCAGTTCCTAGAACAAGTCACACTCTCCCTTCCTTTGGGCATTTGTCTTTCTTTTCCCATTTGTGCAAAGTGCTTTCTCTGTCTTGCCACAGACTGGCTTCCTCTCAGCTACTCAGTCTCAGTTTAAATGACTTCTCCTCCTAGAGGTCAAACCTGATCTCTCTAAATCAACCCACCTTATTATTCATCTCTACACATCCCTGTTTATTTCTGTCAGTGCATTCTACAATGTGTAATTAACTAAACCACTAAACTAATTATTTTGTTTACTTATCATCTATCTCCTTCTACTAAACAAGGGCATGACCCGTGTTTCTCGTGTTCATTGCTGTGTCCCAGCACCTAGCCCCATGCCTAGATCTAGCAGCTGTTCAACCAATTTATTGTCAAATAAATGAGCTGGCTCTTAAAATTACATAGGGTGTTGTAGTTGACAAAACATTGTTAGCTATGTTTATAATCTCTAAAAGCAGGGAAGTAAAGGTAAGGTCTCACTGAGGGTTGTCTAACTATCAGCATTGGTGTTGGTGATGACTGTAAAGTAGGTCCTGCTAATAATAATCACACTGGCAGCAGCACAACACTCCATCCTGGGTTCAGGGTGTAGGGGGAAGTTCAGTGGTTGCCTGATCCATTCCCAGTGGCTACACACACTTCTTAGACAGCTGGGTTAAGACTAGGATCTATGATCCTGGAACAAAGATAGACCTCTTGGCCTGTTGTGGGAGAAAACCTTACTAGTGGCATCCTTAGCAAGCATCCTAACTGGATAAGCCTTTCAGCCTCCATGATATGTTTTATAGATCATAGACTGACACTGAGTTTGCCTTCCCACCTGGAAAAGAGCAGAAAGATGGAAGGGTCGGGGGAAGAATGGGCAAGCTTTATTTCTGTCCCTTAGTCCCATTTCTCTAAACTTGCTTTCTCTTATTCCTATCCAGCTAGTCTTTTTTCCCTCTTTGTATGACTTTGCCTGAATGTTTTTTTGTATGTCTCTAAGTTTCACTAATTTCCAGCTGTTCAGCAACAACAACACAATTGTAAACTGTGCTCCTATTTACACCTTTGGATGTAGAGTTGTATTAGCTCTATTTTCTTATTTTCTATATTCTTGATGCTCTGGCATCTGGGGCCTTGCTGACTCTGGAGAGACTGCCCCTCCTAGGGTTAGCTAATTCCTAGAGATAGTAAATGACTTGCCCCAGAGCATGCCTTTCATATGCAAACTAACCAATCTCCCCTAAGCCCATCACCCTGCCTTGTTTGCTTTTCCTGTGGAAACACAATAAAGTCTCTTAACCATGTTTTCCCCTCATTCCCCCATGCACTCCTGACTGACCCTGGTGCTTCCCTTGTGGCCCTATTTGGCATACTATGCCTTCTAATTCTAGCGATCTGTGAATATTAAAACTTCTTTCGTGACAATCATTTCCATGTCTGCTTGTCTTATTATACCTTATGATAAAACAAATCCTAAGTAAATTTAAAACAAGAGTGTTTTCTATTGAACTGTATATCAAAAGATTATTTTTATATTTATTATAAATATTTTTATTTTTAACAGATTTGACACACTTTGGATATACCAGCAGTTCCCAATAAAGACAGAAACCATTCGATATAAATTCATTCATGAATTAATTGATAAAACTCTATGCCACCCCCCACAAAAAACCCTCTAGGTTGCAACACATTTGTTATCCTAGTTGCAGTCCATTAACAATATCTTTCTGTTAGTCATTAGCTGAATAAGAGACATTTGTCACCTCTCTGTAGCCTCACCCATGCACCAGGCCAGTGGCAGGATCCATATCAAGGAATGTGGGCTCCGCTTAGCCAAAGATGTTGGAGGTCTCTCTGGACCCTTTTCCCCACACATCCTGTCTGGTCAGTACCCAGGAGTCCTGGATCCATTCAGACAGGAGAAGTATAAAAGCCTATCACTCTCTTTCTTTGTAGCCTCCAGATTTAAAAATTGTTGGGTTTCTCTGCTAGGCTTGGGTCCATCATTTTTACCAAGAAAATCAGATCCCAAAACTGCTTCTGGGAGACTGTCTTTGCACCTAGGTTTGCCAATTGCCTGGCAGTGGAAAAATTCTTCCTTACTGTATCAGAACAAAGTCCCTCGTGTGGCAGTCCATGCCCTTCTCTTTCTGTTCTGGCCTCGCTGAGCCTGGATATAACCATCTTTCTTATAGAAAATTTCCACAGACTTGCACATTGTTATTTGTTCTCCTCCACAATAAATCAAACAGATGGCTTCATCCTTTCCTCACAGGTCCTATTTTCTGGCCTTTAATCATGTTTGCTGCTTAATGTTGGCCAATCCGCTGGGCAGTCATTTGTCTGAGACCTCTATGGCTGATGCTGTCCACCGTCCCTCTTGAACTCATTGGGGTTCTGGGGTTTGATGAGCAATCACTTCTATCAGCGGGCTGGATATTAAACAGCTGGGGCTCTCTGATGCCATTTCAGGAACTTGCCCAGAAGACAAGGAAGCGATTTCAGAGACAAGAAGTAATTGCTTTGAAGACTCCATCCAGTTCCCTCAAAGTGGCTGAACACAGGAAAATGATAGAAAGAAAGAGCTAGACTCTGTGCTTCATATCCAGACTCTACTGTTCCCATTGTTTCTCGCTTACATCATCAGCCCTCTCCCTTTCTATAAGCTAGGGAGTATGGGCCTTAACAGAAATCTCCTTCTCCTACCTCCAGACACTGAATAGCTCATAAAAGGTAACACACAGCCTGAGTTCATTCTTTCATTTATCAAACATTTATTGAGCATCTACTATGTGGCAGGCACTGTGCTGCATATGGTGCTGAATGTAAAGATGAATAAGATCCATATCCTGCCCACCTGCCCCCATAGAGACTGTGGTCTAGCAGGCAACATATACTGCCCTTATTATCCAGGGTAGGCTGTGAGAAATGCTATCGCTGGGCCATATTATTAAATTCAGGAGGCATCAGAGGGATACAACATTAATTCCATGTAGGAAGGAAGGGGAAGGTCTTATGAAGGATGGAACATTTAGAATTAGTCTTATATTCACAATATTTTTTATACCATGACCCTATTTAATTCTCACAACAACCCAGTGATGTGGGCAGGGAGTATATCCATTTGTCAAGATATCAGGATTCAGAGAGGTTGGGTAACCAATCAAAGGCCATCCAGAGGGTAGGTGGCAGATCCACGTGAAGCCTATCTAAATCTAGGAGCAGTTTTATGCCATCTGGCTTCTCAAGAGAGTAGAGTGGGCCAGAGAAAGATACTGCATCTGGGGTTGGTTCTCCAGTGAATGCCCAAATGGTACAAGGACACAATGATGGTTTTAGCATTAAACAGGGGGGCCTGATTCAGCCTGACAGTTTAGAAAGGGGCTCTTCATCCTGGCCATCATGACTGCCTGTATCCGAGGTCCAGTCTCCTCTGGGAGTACAGATCCATTCTGGCACACAGCCTCATTCATCCTCATTAGCACATGGTCTGCTACGCTCAACAGGGCAGCCACAGAAATAACTGCTCTTCCTCCAGCGTCTGTTTCTACAGGGGTCAGAGCTCACACATTTGGTTGTTTAGCCTTCTTATTCCCTGATGACAGATCCAGAGGAGGGAAAGCAAAGAATGAGTGATGAGGGGAGAGGAGGAAGAATATTATCATGCCCACTGACTAGCTTTGCAAGGCTATTTTTCTTTCATTACTTCATCCTTGTAACAACACAACAGGCAGACATTTTCTCCATCTTATAGAGGAGAAAACTAAAGCATGAGAAAGTTATATTACTACCCAGGACATACTCTTGGTTTGACTTAAGAATTTAAAGAATTCTTAACACATGATAAGTGTCCAATAAATGCTAGTTGTTTTGTCATGATGTTGCATTTGTTAAGCATTAGTATCTCTTCTATTTTTATAGAAGGCAATGGAAAACTGGGATTTTCCTGTGCAGAAATTAGCCTCATGACGTTCACGGAAAGCTTCTATTCTGCAAGAAGGGTTTTAACCTCTGTTGTAACTAAGGTTGGTTTGGGTGGGAGTGTAATTCAGCAAAGTCTTCTCTGGAAGACTGAGGCAGGCTAAGACATAAATGATGAGTAGGGATTAACAGCAATGGAAGTGGAGTGCATGACAGAGATGAGTGGCAGGAACAGCACTGGGGGGCAAGGGAAAGGGGTATCTGCCACAGACCAAGGAAGGCTGCATGCATCAGAAAGACTGAGGGTAGACAGGAGAGAAGACTGGACCCTATGGAGTTTTTTGGCATAATAAATATTCAGTTGGTCACCATGAATATTTAATCAGGCAAGATTTACAGATAGGCCCTTGGAGCTTAAACTGACAGCGGGACTGACTTCTTTTATGAATCTCCCAATATCAAGGGAACATATGCCACAGCAGAGAACTGGACAGGATCGTAGGTGGAAGCAAAGGGCTAGAAGCTTCAATGAAGATAAGTAGGTGGGTGACAGCTGGCAGGAGCTAGAAAGACTTGAAAAGCATCCCCCAGTTGAACAGTCAGGCCACACAGTATAAGTGTGGGTCTTATTATTTCCATTTGTGTGCAACTGTCTATAATCTCTAGGGGATGTTTTCCTGCTTGGCAGGTTCTTATAAAATCACAGAAATACAGCACTAAAAGAAAATGCTAAAGACAGACACTGACTCCTGCAATTCTTAACCATGTGTGGAGGGGCATGGCATGGTCATGATGGTGACCAACGGTGCAGGCCCCTGCCTACCTCCAACAATGCATCCTCAAAGTTACTCACTTTTCTTACTGGCTTCTGAGAACAATTTCATCAGAGGACATAGCTTGGCATCTATAAAATAAAATGTGTGAAAAACAACTCTCTCATCCACACTCATCATTCTAAGGAACCAGAAATAAGAAGAGTCTTTCTAACTTAGCTGCAGAATCTAGCCTGAGACACAGTTTTGCTCACTACCAGTCTGGTTTCCGCATATTTTTGCTGCAAAGGAGTGTGTTCATTGAGCTGTTGCCAGCTCATTTGGTGCTTTGGGGTAAATGAGAAAAAGGGGGACTCCTCTGGGTAGTCACAGCCCCAGTGAACAAAAGGCCCCTCTCCTTGTGCAGAACACAAGCCATATGATCCTGAGTGATGAGAAATTAGAAGTGGATCTGGAAAGGTCAATAGTGAGACTTATGTGTCCTTTTTAATCCCACCAGTCTTCTATCTTCCACTCATTGACGTTTTCAAAAATATGCATCCAATAGATGCCTTCTACATGATCAATGGCAGTTCTCTGACTCACCTGGTAAAGAATACCACTGGATGAGGAAAGTGATGGGTTTAAATTTACAAAGGGCTTTTTTGAACATGATAATCTGAAATTGTTAGAATGAGGGTAGAGACTGGGAGAGGCTGGACACGTAGAAATCATGAGCGAGGGTGAAGGTGCTTTTCAGGTGGATCTCTATTTGGATCTCTACTGCCAAAATGCAATCATTCATGATCAGTAAGGGAAAATGGTTTAGCTCTAATACAAAGGTGATTTTGAGAATCTCTTAAAATGGTTTTTATATTTTAGAATGCAGAGACTAAGAGCTTTGTGATGACTAGAAGGGTCTGTAAGTGGTACATCACTGAAGACTCAAACAGCATCCAGTGTAGTGCCCTGTCGTGGAGGCAGACACTTCAAAATGGAGAAATGCAATCCCTTCCCCTGGTTTCTGTGAAGGTTGAGATGTCAAGGAGAGACAACTCTGGGGGTGCAGGCAGGGGTGAGGATCATAGCTTTTGGGCTATTCCTGGAGCAAACTGTGAAGGGTCTGTGTTCTGTTCTCATGAGGAATGCTTTTTGGTGCACATACTTCTGTTCATGCAGACTAAGTAAATATTTGTCGAAGGAATGAAGAGCTTTGTTCTCCTAAGAAGGTTAAATGTCCTTCTTTCTCACAGATTTGCTTGGGCCACTACCATTTTTTAAGCTTACACATATGTTCACTGTGTGCCAGGCATTGTTGTAGGGGTTTTATGTGTAGGGGTTGATTCATTTGATCCTAATCCTGAGAGGTAAGTACTATCATTCCATATCAAATCTCCACAAATTCTTTCTCCTTTATTTTCTAATAAGTAGCATAGGCTGTCATCCTTGCATTTATTCATTCATTCAATGAATATTCTTAAAACATCTACTATGTACCAGGAACTGTCAGGTACTAGTGACAGCCAGATCAGTTCCCTGCTCTAAAGGTGCTCCAGTTTTAGTTGGAAAGAGATAGATAACAAATGGGTAAATGAGTGAGTATAAACATAACCAATTTGGATAAGTGCCATGATAGATTTGAAGACCCTCTGAATAAATGACGTTTAAACTAAGGTGCAAAAGAGCCAACATGTACAAAGCCCAGAAAAAAGCATTTCACCGAGGAGGCAGCATGTCCGCAGGGAGAACTTGGCTCTTCTGAAACTTACAAAAGGCCACAGCAGAGAAAGTGCAGAAGGGAGTGAGAAGATGGCTGAGTGGTAGGCAGGGGACAGATCATCAAGTGCTCTGAAGGCCAAGTGCAATGGGACTTCAATGGGAGACTTGAAGTAGGGAGTTACCCGATTAGATTAATGTCTTGAAAGATTTACTTTGTCTGCTCTGTGGAGAACGAGCTGTAGGGGAAAAGACAGAGAGGATGTGGGAGGTGAGTAGGCAGCTCTTGCAATAATCCAGGCAAGAGATAATGTTGACTTATGTTGAGATGGTGGCTGTGAAGATGGATGGAAATGAACCATTTGAAACTATAGTTTCGAGGTAGAAGCATGAAGATTCACAGATAGATTAAATGTGGGAGTTACATAAGGAGAGTGACAAAGAATGATTTCTAGGTTTTGACTTTAAAAATTGAATGAATGACAGCCACTCAGAAAAATAGTTCGGCTTATTGCTTTATATAAGCCAATATAAATTATTGGTTTAACTTATAAAATTAAACATAAATATACCAGATTATCCAGAAATCCCACTCCTAGATATTTACCCAAGAGGTATAAAAATTTGTGTCCAAACAAAAACATATATCCCAAATGTCCTTCAGAGGGTGAATTGATAAACACTTTGTGATATATCCTAACTGTTAATCTCTAGCAACCATTGATCTGTTCTCTGTCCCTATAGTTTGACATTTTCCAGGATGTCATATTAATGGAATCCTAAGTAGGTGACCTGTTGAGATTGGCTCTCTCATTCAGGGTAGTGCCCCTGAGATTCACTCATGCTGCTGTATGCTTCAAGAGTCCATTCCCTGTTGAGTAGTTCTCCAGTAACATTTCCACCAAAAGCTGAATTTAATGTATGTACATTTAAAAATAAGTTTAACAAATGTTTTGAAATAGAAAAAGAAAAATCCAGGGGTAGAAATGAAACATAAATTTTGTGGATGGTTGTACAAAATTTTGTGGATAGGTGGGATGGGGAGTGAGATAAAGAAGCTATATATAACTTCCATAAATTCTGGTTTAGTAGGCTTGATTAAGCTTAACAGTAGGTATGGTTAAGCAACAAGTAAGCACTACCTCTCTGAGGGTCTGTGGGAGGGGAGGAGAGTGAACTGCTTGAGGGGAGGAAATAAGGCAGAATGAGGAGTGGGGAGAAATGAGAGTCTAGCCTTCCTGAAGCTGCAGCTCCTTGTACTCCTGACTCCCCTCACCTAGGGTCTATTCTGTCGCCAGCCTGGCAAATGACCTATTAGCATCCATATCTGATTGTCTCTGTTGTCCCTGTGCAGGTCTAACCAAGTTTAGGGCTCTCAGTATCTCTGGGCCTTTTCCAAAATCATTAGCATAGATTACTGAGTCATTACAAGAGGAAGGGATGTTCTGGGAAGTGAATGCTAATGCCTGCCTGTGCTTTGGTCCACAGGAAATTTGAAGAGTGTTTTCCAAAGCCCTGGATCCAGACTAATGGCAGAGAGGAAGTGGAGAAGAAAAAGGAAAAGGAGGAGGAGAGGATGGGGAAGAGGGAGAAGTGAAGGATGCTGGCTCCTCAAGTCAGTTTAAATTTTAGCTTTCTGTTAGAATCTAAGGTCTCCGTTGTGTGTACCCAACCTAATCCAAAGTTAGTACTGGAAGGAAGACTCTAGGCACAAATTCCACCCACTTCCCATTATTACAAGAGAAAACCTTATCTATAGACATGTCTGCTTTGAAATGCTTCTGCAACAAAGGCTGGAAAGGAAGATACTAAATCGTGAACAGTGATTTCCTTTAGGTGGTGCAATTATGGGTGACTTTTGGGAGAAAAAAATCATCATAGAAAGGAAAAAAAAAAACCATCAAGAACCCTAAGGCATGGATTCTACACAGAAATATGGATAGTATAAGTCACAAAACCACCAGAAAGTTTTTGTCACTGCTATTCCTTTTCTAAATTTCTCCTGTGTCATAGAATCTTACTTTTTTTCTTGGCTTATCTATAATTCATGGTAAAATGTTATCTCCATTTTACATTATAGAAAAAAAAAAACTTCTATAAACTCTGTGAGATGAGGAGTATCCACCATACTCTCAGATATGGTAGTTGATTAATAAACTATTGTTATAGAAATAGAAAAATGACCAGTTAATAGTGTCTAACCCAGTGCTGCCCCATAGAAATATAATGCAAGCGACATATATGATTTAAAATTTTCAAGTAGCCACATTAAAAACATTAAAAGAAACAGGCAAAATCAAATTTAACTATATATATTATTTAATCCTATATGTCTAAAATGTATCATTTCAATCTATATCAATATAAAAATTATAATGTAATATTTCCCATTCTTTGTTTATATTAATTCTTAAAACCTCATGTGTATTTTACACTTACAGAACAACTCAACTTGGACTAGCCATATTTCAAGTACTCAAAAGCACATGGCCAGTGACTACATTATTTCACTGGTCTAGCTCAAGGCCTGACATATAGTTGACTGTCAATATTTTCTGAACAACTGTCTGGATAGGAACCAGAGGGAGAGCTGATCCTTGGAGAGGCTTGGGAAATGTCATAATGCTGTGAGATTCAGTGCCAGAATCTCAGATCCTAGAGCAGGGATTTGATTTGCTAATGGGATTTTGCCTCAACCTGTGTCTGTGGTATGAGACACAAAGACGTTGACCTGCTGAGTCCCTCTTATTCCTTTTATCTTGTGCTGAGGAAGCTGACTTTGATTAGCCAGTGGACTCTGTGTGCACTCTAGCCATTATTGCCAACAAGAGAGAAAACAGGACTAGGTTTGCATGCATGGTAATATTCACATGGGGGGGTGGGCAAAGCCTTCCTTAGAATACCAAGAATGTAGGAATGTGCATGCAAGGATACATTTTCTGTCTTTCTCATCTGTGATTTTCCCACTTACTCCTTCTACAAGATCATTCCTTCACTTCCTCTGACCTTTAAACTTCAATTTCTGTTACTAACTTTTCTCTCAACTTCCTACAGATCTTCTTTGGCCCATCTCCTCAACATACCCTCCACTACCCATGGGCACGACCACCTTGCAAAGCGCAGGTTAATCCCACTGTTCTGGACTGGGCAGCTTTTCATCTCCAGAGCTACTGACCTTCAGCCAACAATATAGGATGCCTTAACTAAAGGTAAATGATGTTCTCTAACCATGGGCCCATGAGGTTTTGTGAGCGGGATTTATCATCCTATCAGCATTGTTTAGTAATAATAATTGGATTAATGATTTGCAACTGGTTTCAGTGGAGGCTGGGGGTAGGTGAGTAGTTTCAATGGTTAAGGCTTTTCGAGAAGCTAGAATATAACTATGTGGCTAGCTCTAAGAGACCCCATTAAGAACAAACTTGGGGCTTCCTGGCACCAAGATGCTTTGCACGTTTGCTGGTGGTAGTTCAAGACTTGGGGACAGTGCATGTCCTGAGTGTCATCTGGCACCTGAACACTCCAGATTCCTTTATCCCACACATTTCCTTGTCCTGCTATTACTGGACAATTTCTGTGTCCTTATTCTGTCATAAAACTGTTCTGTGTATATAAACTGGGTCTTTTGAGTTCTTTTAGAGATCAAACACTTAAGGTGATCAGTGTGCAATTAACATAGGCCTTTTGCTCATGCTTGTTTGACACATGAAATGCCCAGTCTGCTTCTCCTTCCCATCTACCCCACATCTAATCTCTAAGCAGGTCTCAAACTCCACCCTTCTGAGAGGTCTCAACCACATCTTCTTGTCTTACGTATCTTCACAAAACTTGGCATAAAAGGGCTTTAGCACTTGGTAAAGTTTATTTTACCATTTTGGGGCACCACACTTTAATGGGAAGTCCAGTTTCAATTCAGCCAATTATCAGCTTTATAAAATTTGGAAAGTTACTTAACCCTTCTGAGTTTCAGTTTTCTCATCAATAAAATGGGGACACTAATGTCTATTGCAAAGGATCATTGTACAACCTAAACAAAATAATATAGAGAGCCTGACAATCAAGGAGCAGGCAATAAATCTTAGTTCTCTTCTTTTCTTCCTATATTTTCTTCCTCTTCTCAAGACTATAAACTCTGTAGTACAGGAAATCTTTTTTTTTTTTTTTTTTTTTACTTTTGCAAGGTGTCTCCCAAAGCAATAAACCCAGTGGGACACAAAATAGACATTCAAGTCACAGAGTTCGAGACCATCATGAGAATGCTAAAGGCACAATTTGTGCTGAGTATACTTTGATGGAGGCATAGGCACACAGGATTGGCTTGAGAAGACTTAACTCTTAGGAAACTTCCTTTCCTTTTCTTTAATAAGATGATCACAGAGCACTTGTGAGAACTAAATAAAATAATGTAGGAAAATTTCCCAGTGCTTAGGAGGTACCCTATAAATGTTAGTCATCCCCTTTCCTGTTCGTTTTTACCTTCTGCTCCTAGGGAGATTATAAACGAGGCAGTTCTTATATTTCCATGGTGTGCCCTGACACACCAAGTCCTGAGAATGCACAGTAGTCACAGCAGAGTCTGCAGCGACCTTAGAAAGTGGAAAGCACTCTTATCATAGAGCGGCCATGCCCACTTCCCACTGCTGTTCTTAGGTGTAATAATCCTACTGCTTATCACCCCTTTGTTTTCATAGCTTGCCCCCTCACACATGACAGGGAGTTTTCGATCAGTAACAGAACATGCCAGCCATAAAACACTTGGGTTTAAAGAGGAAGAAAACGGGAAGAAGAAAAATTCATTGAGGAGATAATGGCAAAAGCTTGTGATGAGGTTTTTAATGAGGCAGCTCTCCTGTGAATCCATCAGAGAGGACTGAGGAGGATTCTGTCAAATCAGCAAGGGCATAATATATGAAGAAATATAAAATGCCTGCCTCTCTCTGAAAAGGTTTAGTCAGGAAAAAAAAAAAAAAAACTGCAGAGGCTGGAATGGGGTGAACTGTTAATGAATCTGGCATTAAGAGATTTGCGTTAACTCAAGGGAGGCGGCTCCATTCCCAGGTTTGATTCAGCCCCTTCCAGGAAGCTGCGGGGGATCTTCTTTGAGGCCAGCAGCAGTCAAGCTAAAATATTCAACTGCTCATTATGCCCATAGATTGCACCACTTTCCTCAGTATTTTGGGAACAAGGCAATAGCCCCACACTGGGTGAATTAGTCCAGCCCTAAGTTTCTGAGGATATCATCCTTAATTCAGAGGTGCTTCTTTCTTAATTTACCTACTTCAGAAAACTGAATTCTATAGGTTACTCTGGCTCCATTTCTTCTCCACCTTGACATCATTTCTTGTGCTTAAGTGTATATTATTTTTTTAACATGCCTATGGCTTTATTTACATCTGAAGATAGTTGATTGTTATCGAGACAAAAGCAAAGGCTCTCTGCTTCCTTTGGAAGAAGCAAGACAGTGCCTGGTCTGAGAGAAGACGGGATCAGATGGGACTCTAGATAGGAACGAGATCACAACATTTGCCAGGCAAACGTTGGTGATGAGAACTGTACCTGCTTCTTCAAGTATGCATACTGAAAGAAGTAGAATATTCCAGAAGCCATATCTCACTGGCTACTCCCACATCTCTGGGAGATGAGCAGACATGGATTACTTGTTTGCAGACAACAAAAATGCAGCTCAGAATTTAAATGACTTGCACAAAATCACAAAGGCAAACGTAAGATGAAAAATTTCCTGGGCTCCACACCGTGAAAGCTGAGTCAGGAAAAGCTGAATCAGGTGGCTGATCAGAGATGTCCAGATAGAAGACCGACAACCACTTGTGTCCTAGAATGGATATAGCCGGAAACTGCATCTACTTCCCCACCTCTGCCCACATGTGGATTTCATCTCTACCTGTGTACAGCTATTTTGTTTCACTCAGTATTTGTCTAGGAATGCTTTGCGCACAGCAGCCTTTCAGGGGAAGAGTGTTGAGGAATTGGATTAGGAATGTTACATTCCAAAGGTCAGAGCCACAGTTAATTAGCAGAAACGTGCTTCAACAGTGGCAGAAATGGGGAGCAAGGACAGAGAGCTTCTGAGTTTCCATAGTTCCTAAGGCTCAGAGTCTTTGCCTTTGAAATCAGTCCCATCATACACAAAGGCACAGTGTGTGTGTGCGTGTGCATGTGCGTGTGCGTGTGTGTGTGTGTGTCGTGGGGGTGGAGGAGGCATGTAAATGCTTTTCTACCACAGGTATATTCATGTGGCCACCACCACCACCACAGTCAATAGATACTCAATTCCATCCAAGTACACTGCTGTGACCCATGCTATTCCCTCTGGATACAATATCCTCCCTCACTTGCTATTCCTGTTTGGCCAGACTCAGCCCATAGGTCATTTCCTTTAAAAAGCTTGCTCCATCTCTTGTCTACTTGTGTATAAGAGATCTTGTTTACTTCCTCTGGCCCCTAAGGCTTCCACTGCTAACCTCTAGGGCATTCCTTGTCTATTTATTGTTGTCCCTTCCTTAGTCTTTGAGCTCTTTGACGTCAAGGACAGTTGTCTCTTATACCTCTGCGTCACCAGTACTTGCATAGTGCCTGAAGCGTAGTAGGGCCTCAATCATTTTTTGCTGAATGTAATTGAAGATTTCAAAGAATAAATTATGTCTTATGTCTGAGGACAAAACCATACACAATGCTATCATGTAATTAGGATTTAATATACTTGATTAATATTGGTATATTTGTATTATTACTAAAACACATTAATATTAAATTAGTCTGAATTATTTAGCAAGGACATATCGTGAGTGTGTATAGTGATGCTTTGCATACAGTTACATCTTGTCTTTCAGGATTATCGGTGTATGCATATCCTCTCCTAAATACTTCCACTGAATTTTGCTTTAGTGTTACATCTCCAGCTTCATCAAAGGAAATTTTTTAAAAACTTGTATTAAAACCACCTCTCTACACCTGCATTTCCTATAAAACTGTTACTTACTGCCTTTTACATAACTTATCTGCACCATTCGATAAAGTTATTTTAGAATTTGACAAGAAAGAAAAGCATGGTCTCCTCTGCAGAACTGGTAAGCCTCTATCTTTCTAATAACCAGATATTCATAACTGATCGTCTTTTCCTTTTTGACGTGGTTGCCAGGAAACTCAGTCACATCTGATTCTCGTTTACCAGTTCTCAATCATTATGTTGACCAATTTCTGACTTCCTAATACTACTTAGGAGAATTATAAATCATTGTTAAATAAATCTCTGTTGCTCCTTTCCTTGGCATAAGCCACAGGGGTTGCCTGTTTGAGAAGAGCTCCATCCAGATCTATGCCTGCAACTAGAACCTTCTGTTCCAATGACTTTAGATTTGGGGCTCATAATTTTGTCATTGTAATTTTTGTTTAGTTTTGAATCCACATTGCTCATCCCTCCTTACTCATAGGCTGTGAGTGATCTCTGCTGGACCTCAGTTTGGACTGCTCTGGAGGACCACTGTTCTTACTGAAATTTTTTAATCTCTCCAAAAGGGATTCCATGCACACCATATCATCTGTGTGAAAATGCCTTATGGCTGTTTTCATGAAATTCAAGAACAGAAATTAAAAAAAAAAAAAAAAACCTTATTTTTTTTTTTCTTGATCTTGATATTTTTTCCTACTCTTTTATTTCCCTGACTTTATTTTATACTTGTAGTTTATGGTAAGATATCTCACACCTCTTACAGAAAGAAAAGTACCTCTATGTCCAGCTCAAATGCCTCCAACCCTGTGACTCTTTCCTAATCTTCCCCTCCTCCCACCCATCTCAACAGGCAAAAGAGACACCTCCCTTCTCTTTGTTCTCAGAACAATTTTATCCTATTATTGTTTCTGTTACAGCACAAATAATATTACATGGTAATTTTTTGTCCTATGGCTAAGAATTGCCCTAGACAGCTTCTTGAAGTCAAGTGATGTGCCCCATTATTTTTGCATTCCATGGCTCACTCTTAGTTACAAATATTTTCTGTGCTTTAGTTTATTTTTCTGAAAAATAGATATAATAATAGCATCTGCCTTATAGGGTAGTTGTGAGGATTAAGAGAAACAAGCCAAATCAGGCCTGGCACACAGAGTAATCACCCAAGGAGTCCTAGTTCATATTAACTATTGTTTTTAGTGGTAGTAGTAGTGGTAGCATTATGATTTATAATATTTCTTGTACATCGCAGTGCCTAGTATATAGCTTAAAGCTCAATAACTATTTGCAGGATAAACGCTGAGTGATAAATGTGTTACATATGCTACCCTTTTCTCCTTTTAAGGGGCATCATGCTGCCCATTTCTGAGGTGGAGATGTAGAGGCAGACACAACAAAGGCTGGAGCTGAAGCTAGAATCCAAGTGTGTTTTATGCTAAGATATGCAGCCATTGTCTGAGGGCTCAGGCAGCTGTGAGAGAAAAGAAACCCTTAAAATCTCAGAGCTTCCTTCAGAAATCCTGAAGGCATGGCTTTTCAGGCCAGGTCAAGCATGTATGTCAAAACTGTCAAATGCCACCTCCACTCAAATACCTAAGACTCTGGGGGAGAGAGTGCCTCAGACCTTGGTATAATTGTGAGTACTTCAACTTCAATCCAACTCTAATTCTTGGTTTTCTTTTTCTGCTAAGAGGCGCCAGGATGGACAGGATTTAGCCCTATCTCCTCCCGCTTCCTTGTCTGAGCTCAGGAGGAAGTGCTAATGAGGCTAAAAGAAAGGCTGCAGATGGATGACAGGTGAGATATCATTGTACTGAACGCTCATGGCCAGCCCAGCCCAGAGTGGCTCTGCTGCCTGGGACCCCACATGTCCTGCTACGTGCCCAGCATCCTGCAGCCCTCTGTCCCTAGGGCTCCTCCTCCCAGCATGCCCGCAGGTGGTGAGGGTTCTGTCTGTCCAAGGATCCTGCTCAAAGGCAAACTTCCACCCCTAGAATCTATTAGAGTAGACAAGCAACCAGTTTGTGTTCAGGCAGTGAGATAAATATTTTATATGTGTTATTTTATTTAATCCTCACAACAGCCTTCTGGAGGAGTTACTATTCTTAGTCCTATTTTCCATTGAGGATACCAAAGCTTAGAGAGGTTAAATGCTTTGTGTGAGGTCACACAGATAGTGAAGGCTGGATTGGGGCTGGGACTCAGGTCCTGCTGGACCCAGACTCTGCTCTTCATGGCACAGTGTGTTCTCTGCTAGTCTCTCAAGAGCAGGACTCTGATGGAGTCACAGAAAGGATAGGTAGGTTTTGGGCAGAAAGTAGGGGATCTGTAGGAGAAGAAAAGGACAGAAACATGGGAGATTCTACTGGTGGGCAGGTCCAAGTGGATTAGGTTCAGGCTGACCCAGGTAAGATGACTTATTGTTGGTTATCCAGTGTTCATTTATTATCCACGTAACCTGAAGTCTGAGGCTGTTTCTTTAGCTATAAAATAGGGATGACAGTACTGTGACATAATAGTATTCCAAGCTTCAGATGCAAAAATACTGGTGAGCAACCCTGAAGCATGGTCCCAGGGTTGTGAAGGTGATGATGGCAATGAAGAAGGTACTGTACACCCATAAAGGGTTCCAGAAGAGTAGGACAAGCCAGTATTAGTTTTCTGCTTCTGGCTTTGCCCCTGGTCTGCCTCTGAAGAGTTGCTCTGGGTACTGCACTTGTTAGGAACAAAAGCCATCCAGTATTCTCTCACGTAGCAAAGATGAGATGCCCACAGAGCTGCTCGATGCTCACAGAAGACTCCCTTGAGAGTTTCTAATATGTGGTTCCCCAGCATTGGGCCAGGGGCATTTATCATGGGACCAGACACTGCTCACAGTCTACCCAAAAGAAGTTAGAGTGAAAAAGTGACAGAACACTAGATATATGTCAACTTAATGTAGATGAAAATGTCTAATACTATGAAACTTATAGTGGGTATGCATATATTTTAGGTCGAATCTTGAATCTGTGATGACACTTTCTTCCCCACTCTGCACCATATACATGCCCACTATGGAGAACATTTTGGAGAGTAACATTAGTCTTTTTTTTTTTTTTTTTTTTTTACTGTTCATGGATGCTCAAGAACTGGTAAGGGTCTGAGATGAGTCTGGAGTTGGTCTTATGGAGGGAAGAGGCTCTTTATTTATCAGAAGAGGCTGAAACTTTGTGGGAAGATGGCACGGAGGGACTCAGCTTCTTTCCTCCTTCACTTATTCCTCTTTTCTCATTTTCCACTGCTACCCCTTCCACATTCTTGTCCTTCCTTTCTTTCCCTTCCTCTTGATTGGTTATTTCTTTCTGTGCCCAGGCTATCTTACCCTGCCTCCTCTCTCCTATCTCTCAGTGGAGCTGGAAGAACAGAATGCGAAAAGCAGGAAAGGACCAAACCCGACCCTCCAGTTATTAGGTACATTTGGGTATAGGAAGCAGGCCAGGAGTAGTAGAGGCAGGAGCAGCAGAGGTAGTGGTGGTGGCATAAGAGAAACAAATGAGCCTCCATTTGTTAAGTAGTAGTACTATATTTCAAGCACCTGCTCTACATTATGTTAAACCTAATGTTGATGAGCAAACTGATGCTTAGAGAAACTATGTCTTGTCCAAACCCACGTACAGGTAGGCAATATAGTAAGATTAAATAAAGAGCCTCACAGCTACTTAGGTCCAAATCCAAAGCCTGTGTTTTCTCTACCATGCTACCCTGATTCTTCATTCACTCCTGGAATAAGTCCAGATCTGGCAGGAATGTATGGAGGAGTAAGGCGAAAGGGAAAGCAGGAATCAAGGACCTGCATGTTCCTTAGTTATAAATCAGATTTTCCCCTATCTTTCTTCCACACCCCATCTCCTTTAAAAGAACCCACAAAAGTCACTGGATGGCACTAGTTGTTGGCTAGAGTTTTGTACAAATTATGAAGTAGCAAATATTTGCTTTTCATTCCCACTAATCTTCTATTCCTATACCTTTTCCCTTTTCTATGATTCCTAAAGAAGAGAAATGTCCTGTAGGGCAGGTCCCAGTCTTGGTCTTTCTTGTTTTCTACTCCACATTAAACAGGTACTAGATAAATACAGAATAAATAAATGACTGAATGAATGAACTATTTAGTTCACCATGCCAACACACCAATGCCCCTCGGGTACCTTCTGTTTAGTTGGGGGCACCCTGCTACACCCTGCCTGAGCTGTTTTTTCCTTTCCTTCCCTGAAGTACAATTAGGTCTGTCCACCCCCTCAGTAAGTTTGGAATCATTAAAGGAATGAATCTCCTCTCTTTTCAGTAAAGAACCAAAAAGCATGAAAGGAAAAGCCATCGTCAGACCATAAAACCCTCTCTCCCCAAGTCTAGAAACTTTAGACCAAAAGAAAAATAGGGAGGCAGAGTTGCCTTCAGATGTTTCCAGAATCAAGCATGCAATTCTTCATAAGGAAGATGAGGGTGAACGAATAAACTAATGCTCCCAGGTGCAGGGTACTTTCCTAGGAGCTTTATTTATATGATGTCCCCATCTTATAGATGGCATGCATATAGGATTAGTTGGATTTGGTTACTTAATGTGAGCGATGTTGTCACTTACTTAAGGTCACACTATTAGTAGTAAGTGGTAGATCCAGGATTCAATGCACATATACTGGACTCCATTCCATGTGATTTTTCTTTATTTCAGGAGTCTAAGAGGCCACTAGTGTTTGAAGTTTGCACTTATGAAGTATGTGGCTCTCCACTACTAAATACTAGGGCTTCCTATGTTCTCTTTAAGAAGGAGAAGTAGCTAGCAAATGGCTTCATTCTGAGGGGACACAGGTGGTAGGCATGACTGAGCGCTGCCCAGGATGCTGGCTCGTGTACCAGCTACTCCTCCTTCCACCTTAGATACACTTCATACTTTCTTCCATCTGTTGATGGTCCATCTAGGTTCCTCAGATCCCCTTAACCACTTCTGTGTGCCCTCTTCTAGTTAAGTGAGCTTTTGCCACTAATGGACATTTGCCTTTCTTCTTTGGAGGATTTTCTTAGATATAGAGAACTGGAAATGCCTGGAAATGTATGTCCCTCAGGCAAGCCCTTAGTGGATGACTGATAGGTTCAGAAGTAGAAAAACCCAGCCCCCAGGTCAGCATACCTCTAGGTATAATTAACACTCCCATGTCCCATGTGGGATCAGTTCTCTGGACTTTACCCACATTTGCGTGCTTGCTTTCCTTCTTCTCCTTCCTTGCCCTGCTTCCCCCATTCCTTCACCAGTATCCCTTGAGATTAGCTTAATAAATCACTTGCATGTGAATCCTCATATCAGGGTTAGCTTCTAGGGAACTCAAACTTTCCATAACTCTGCTTCATCATCTATGACTTGGGTCTCAGAAGGTGAGTCATATTCTAGCCCATTGTTTTCCAATAGGATTAATAGTCTCTTTTTAAAATAGAACGTGTTTTATGCTTATTGTTATGAACTGAATTGTGTTGCTGCAAAAATCATGTTGAAGTCTTACCCCACAATGTAACTACAACTTAAGGAGTTAATAAAGGATAATTGGGGTCATAAGGATGGGGCCCCAATCCAGTAAGACTGATATCCTTGTAAGATGAGGAAGAGACACTAGAAATCTCTCTCTTTTGGCACGCTCACAGAGGAAAAGCTGTGTGAGGACACAGCGAGAAGACTGCTGAATGCAAGCCAGGATGAGGGCTCTAACCAGACACCAGCCCTGTTGGCACCTTGATCTTGGATTTCCAGCTTCTAGAATTGTGAGAAAATAAATTTCTGTTGTTTAAACGACCAGCCTGTGCTATTTTTATATGGCAGCCCAAGCCGAATAACAGTTACTAATGGCACACCCTAAGTTTTTAAACATAGCTTAATGTGTGGGGAGAATGGTGAGAATGAAAACAGAGACAAAAACAGTTTGTTAAAATAATGCTTATGTCAAAACAAATCACTAATTAATTAGTTCGTTAATAACTTTAAAAAGAGCATGTACCAAGCATCTGCCTTGTACTAAGCATGGGGATGGGTGATGTAGAGATGGCCCTCAGGGAGCAGTGTAGTGTGAGAGAACATTGTAGAAAAGGTGGAAGATAACTATGGCATAAATCCTCATGCACCCTAACTCAACCTGACAAGGTTCAAAACATCACCATAATCAGTGACATCACTATTTCCAACATTATCATCAGCATCCCCACTTACCCATAGTAACAGTAGCTGCAGCTCCAATATCACAGAGCCACTGTTAAATTTCCTCAGGCCTGGGCTGTATTGGTTGCTATTCAAACCGTATCTACCACTACACTTGCACACAGAACCTGTTAGCCTCACTCACAGAATTGGAAAATGTAAAAAACAAACACACAGGACAAAGGCACTAAAAAGCATGCAAATTTATGGAATGGAATGCACCTTGGGAAGTCTGATTTGAGGGCCAGGAGAAATGACTGACAGTTTTGCTGCTCTTTTGGGGAATCCTTCTACCTGGCTACTAAAGACCCCTGCTCACTGTTCCATCTCTCCATGCCAGTGTAGTCATGGAACAGAGAACAAGTTTATCAACCTAGTCTAAGATGAAGAACAAAAGAAACATGTTACTGCCAAAGAAAATTACTGAATGCTTGCCGTGGTAGCGGCACTTGTGATATCCTATCTCTGACTTCAGGCACAGTCATGGTGGACAGCTCTGCACAAGTGTAGACTGCTGACCTGCATCCCATTTGAAGACTGCACTGTATTTCTTTCCCCTTTCTGCCTCAGAGCTGTCTCCAAATCCTTGGGAATCCTCTTAGTCACCACCCAATGGCATCCTGGAAGTGTGAGAACTGAGTGATCTGGGGCAATTCTCAACCAACAAGAGACAGGAGTGGGTGGATAAGTGACCCAGCTTCCCATCCTTTAAGTAGACAATTCTGTGTCCTTTTCAGAGTTCACAGCTTGGCAACTCTGACAATGCAACTCTATATTGGCCTTTTCTTCTTCCCTCTCTCATCTTTCTGTCCTTCGCTATTGGTCCCCTTGGAATAATCTCCATGAGCCCAAGGCCCTCTGCCAGGTTCTGCTCTCAGGAGAAAAAACTAAGACAGCCACTGTTTAGCAACACATGTGTTACACACAAGAGGCTAATGATTTTCCTCCCAGGCCTTTTAGCTTTAGATGAGTAGTGGTCATAATGTGAACAGCTATTTACTAGTTTGACCTGATGTTTGAAAAAAACAGATTTCCAAGAAGGGTACCACTGAGTTGTAGATCAAATCTTACAACTGCATTAGGTTTGTCAGAAGTCTAAAATAGAATTCTCTGCTATAAGAACTAAGCAATAGAAGTTACTCATTAGTATTATTCAGCAGTGTCAGGAGTCATTCATTAATTTAAGCATTCAACAAGTATATCTCAATGTCTACTGTGATAATCCCTGAAGATACAGCAGAGTGCAGGACAAACAGAAGCCCTGCCCTCATGAGGCTTAGAGTATACCAGGATAAACAGACATTAAGCAGGTAGTTAAATAGACTGGTATAAAGACAGCCAAGAAGAAAATACAGAGATGCTGTGAAAGTGAACAACAGGAATCTGATAAGAATAGAGTAGTTGTAGAGTCAAAAATATATAAATAATTGTCAACTAACATTTACAAGAGAATGATAGAGCTGTACAGTTGATAAAAAAACCTTATGAATATATAAATACATAGGTACAATTCAGTGCCTATATTAGTCTGCTCTGGCTGCCATAACAAAATTTAACAGACTGAGGAGTTTAAAAAAGAGAAATTTATTTTTTTCACAGTTCCGGAGGCTCGGAAGGCCTAGATCATGTTTCTGGAAAAGTGGGTTTGATTCTGAGGCCTCTTCTCTTGGCTTGTACGTGGCCAAGATCTTGCCATGTGCTCTTCTTTGTGCACTTGGGAGGGAGTGAGAATGAGCCCTCTGGTGTCTCTTATAAGAGCACTAATCCCTTTAGAACAAAGCCTTACCCTCATGACCTCTTCTAACTTTAATTATCTCCCCAAAGGCCTTATCTCCAAATACCATTATATTGGGGGTTGAGGCTTAACATATGAACTTGAGGGGATACAAATGTTCAGTCCATAACGGTGCCTCTTTCAACAACTTTGAACTGTTTTCAATCTTTGAAATCCACGAAAGAGGCTATGGTAGAAAGACTGAGAAATGTGGCGGTAAGTACTTCCTTCTCTCTTCTCTATATTGGATATTTCTTTGCATGTCAGATTAAAAGTCTACTTAAGTATGCTAGATAACTAGAGACAAGAGGAATGAATGTATTAGACTACAAAATTTTTAAAATGTGGGAGAAAATGGTACTAGGTACTAGTTAGATAATACATAAAAATTACATTTTGTGTAAGTTTCTCTTGTATATAAAGAAAATCTCTAGATGTGACACAGGGAAAACTGAAGATGGATTTGTCTGAGCCTAGTTACACCTCCTGCTTTATGCTAAGAAACACAAAAATGCCATCTTTATAAACCT
>NW_006442497.1:6562887-6610500 GCF_000325575.1 Pteropus alecto | reverse complement strand
GTCAGAAGTCTAAAATAGAATTCTCTGCTATAAGAACTAAGCAATAGAAGTTACTCATTAGTATTATTCAGCAGTGTCAGGAGTCATTCATTAATTTAAGCATTCAACAAGTATATCTCAATGTCTACTGTGATAATCCCTGAAGATACAGCAGAGTGCAGGACAAACAGAAGCCCTGCCCTCATGAGGCTTAGAGTATACCAGGATAAACAGACATTAAGCAGGTAGTTAAATAGACTGGTATAAAGACAGCCAAGAAGAAAATACAGAGATGCTGTGAAAGTGAACAACAGGAATCTGATAAGAATAGAGTAGTTGTAGAGTCAAAAATATATAAATAATTGTCAACTAACATTTACAAGAGAATGATAGAGCTGTACAGTTGATAAAAAAACCTTATGAATATATAAATACAAAGGTACAATTCAGTGCCTATATTAGTTTGCTCTGGCTGCCATAACAAAATTTAACAGACTGAGGAGTTTAAAAAAGAGAAATTTATTTTTTTCACAGTTCCGGAGGCTCGGAAGGCCTAGATCATGTTTCTGGAAAAGTGGGTTTGATTCTGAGGCCTCTTCTCTTGGCTTGTACGTGGCCAAGATCTTGCCATGTGCTCTTCTTTGTGCACTTGGGAGGGAGTGAGAATGAGCCCTCTGGTGTCTCTTATAAGAGCACTAATCCCTTTAGAACAAAGCCTTACCCTCATGACCTCTTCTAACTTTAATTATCTCCCCAAAGGCCTTATCTCCAAATACCATTATATTGGGGGTTGAGGCTTAACATTTGAACTTGAGGGGATACAAATGTTCAGTCCATAACGGTGCCTCTTTCAACAACTTTGAACTGTTTTCAATCTTTGAAATCCACGAAAGAGGCTATGGTAGAAAGACTGAGAAATGTGGCGGTAAGTACTTCCTTCTCTCTTCTCTATATTGGATATTTCTTTGCATGTCAGATTAAAAGTCTACTTAAGTATGCTAGATAACTAGAGACAAGAGGAATGTATTAGACTACAAAATTTTTAAAATGTGGGAGAAAATGGTACTAGGTACTAGTTAGATAATACATAAAAATTACATTTTGTGTAAGTTTCTCTTGTATATAAAGAAAATCTCTAGATGTGACACAGGGAAAACTGAAGATGGATTTGTCTGAGCCTAGTTACACCTCCTGCTTTATGCTAAGAAACACAAAAATGCCATCCTTATAAACCTGTGAAAGGAATTGGAGGAGAGGGTGGTCAGATGGCTGCAGAGGTCAGGCCCACGTCAGATGCATTGGTATTAGATACTGCTGCAAATATCTGTGAGAAACCTGGGGAGAAAAAAATATTTGGGTTGTGATAAGTCTGGACCCAGGTGATTGGACAAAATCCAAAAGAAGTCTCTCGTGACATACAAAACTGGGGTCTGGACATACTCTGGAGTGAGTGTGCACTGATTTTGACCTCTTATATCCATTTTTCCTCCTTTGGTTACAGCTTCTTGATTTCCTTTTGGCAATTATCTGTTTTCCATTCGATGTAGTCTTGTTTAGATTGCAAATCCCCAAGCAAATCAATAAGATGCTCTCCTGGAGCTTTGCATCTTGAGTGGAGTAAGCAAACATCAGGGCAAGAGTTGTTAAAGGTCATTCAGTTCATGGAAGGCACCCTCTAGAATGTCCTGGGTCCTGAGTATTTATCAACTAGGATCTCCATCCCCGTTTTTATTTTTTGAAGATTTTCTGATTATAATCTTTTAAAAATGTATTACAGCTTTATTAAGATATAATTCACAAACTATACAATTCACCCATTTGAAGTATGCAATTCAATGGTTTTTAGTATATTCACAGAATTGTGCAACCATCACAATTAATTTTAGAACATTTCCTTCACCCCGAAAGAAACACTGCATCCATTAGTAGTCACTCTCTATTTCACCCCAGCTCTTCAGCCCTGGGCAACCAGTAATTTACTTTCTGTCTCTATAGCTTTGCCTTTTTCTGGACATTTCATATAAATAAAATCTACAATGTGTGGTTTTTTGGAACCGGCTTCTTTCACTTTGCATAATTTTTTTCAAGCTTTGTTCATGTTGTAGCATTTCATTCCTTTTTATGGCCGAATAATATCCCATTGTACGGATATAGTACATTTTATTTATCCACTCATCAGCTGATGAACATTTGGGTTCTTACTCCGTTTTGTTTTTATGAATTATCCAGTGCCTTTCTAATGTATTTTTTATTTGTGTTAGGCAGGGTCGATTTTCATTGCTTGAAGCTAAACAACTGTAACAGATAAACTTTTCTTTATAACTGCCCCTATGTAATGTATATTTCAGAAACAGTGGCCCCAGGATTCAGGTAGCACCCAGCCCTATATCTCATTCAATTTCAGCCTTTCTTTACAGGAATCTGAGTGAAGTAGGCTAAGCATATGAATCAGCGTAGCAAACTAGATCTTATGGGTAACTAAATGTCTGGGTATGTCTATTCAGCTGTTCCATTCTCACTGACTCTGAGTAGGTGTCTACTGTATCTAGTGTTCTAGGAGAAACTCTCACAGCCAACAGCAGAACACCACCCCCCTACCTCCCCGCCCACAGATGTGTGGAAATCTAGCTTTGTTTTTCATTCTTTTAACTTCCCAATGAGCTATTCTTCCTCCAGCAACTCAAAGGCCTTTATCCTTTTCCCTGACCTTTCACTGTCTATTCTCATGTAAGAACTGAGAGATAGTCAGTGTGAACTTGCATCTTTTCATTCTTTCTTACAAGAATTTGCTTTTAGGATTCTAGAGTACCAGAAGGGCACTCTGCTGTGGCAAGGCATTTGACTAGGTTTGCTACATCTGTAAAATGAGAGATGGGGATGGTTGGACAGGTCAGTGATGTTTCAGCTTTATTTAGCGACAGATGTAATTCTTCAAACACTATGATAGCTGAAAACTGAAAACACACATGTGACCAAGAAAGAGCTCCTCTGTATTTTTTTTTTCTTTTGAATTAAAGTATTTACGTCTAGCTTAGAAAGTGGTACTGGAGTCCCTACCCCGTGTCTTTTGTATCTTTGTAGACTGAATAACTTAGGCTTAAGGAAACCGCCTGCTGTATGGAGAAGAACAGGGAATAGACAGCTCTTAGGTAAACCTTTCAGTGGGGTTTTCATAAGGGTGGGTTCAAATTCACATGGTGAAAGTTTGAAGAAGGAATCACTCTGAAAAATATCTTAGATTTGAGGACAAAGACACAAAATTCAGAGCTGGGGATGTCTAAAATAGTACTTTCTCGGGAAGGGTGCTCTTTCTTTGGACTGATGGGGAAAACTAGACTCAGTATATAGTTGAAAATGTTATTTCTTTGACTCAGTTTATGTACCTCAATATTTGAGCAAAGTCTGATGCAACCATACAATCCTATGTGGTGATGGAATGTGGACTAAAGGGACAGAGCCACAAAAGTGAGTGCATCTCTGCTGTTGCCTGTGTGAAGGATCCAACTGCCTACCAAAGGAACTATGTCCATCCAGGAGATGTGAGTGCATGACGAGCAGCTGCGAAACAGTACAGGGTATGGAGGGCAGCAGAGAGAAGCCAGAGGAACAAGCTGCTGGGCTGATGACTCAGATGGGACAGGAGAAGAGAAACACCTCCCCAGTGGAAGAATGTGCAGGAGGCTGATGCTTGAGTTACATTAATAGTCTGTGCTTTGGTCCCTCTCCAAATTGTCTCAGACTTTGACATCCAACCCTGTGCTAACCAGTCCCCAGCCCAGCTGAGGGAAGACAAGCTTAGCAAATGCCCATTCCAGCCAGTAAGGAGCCTCAGTGACAAGCTGCTCTGATGTGAAGATGCTGCTCTTAAGCCTCTTTCAAAAGCTTCTTGCTGTGCTGTATGTGTGGGAACAGGCTTCGGAAGGGATAACACAGCTCTGGCTCTGTTTGTGCTCTTTGCTGTTCTAATGAAAGGAGCTAAGGGAGTGCATGAAGCAGCGGGTTCACACCCTGCCTCTGAGTGATGCCCTCTGCCCCTCTGGTCCTCCAAACCTCAGCGACTCTAAACAACAAATGTTTATTTCTTGTTCATGCTGCATGCCCACTGTGGGTTGGGTTAGGGGGTGGGATGAGAGGCTCACTCCTCATGCTCACTGAGGGACTCAAACTTTGCTGGTGCCATGGCAGATAACAAAGAGGCCTCTCAAAGGTTTTGCAATTACATGCTTGGGCCTGGAAGTAAAACTCTTCACTTCTCACAACACATAGGCCAGAATGAGTCTCTTGACCACAAGAATGCCAAAAAGTGCAGTCCTATAAGCCCAGAGTCAACAGAACAGGAACTACTTGACAAATAGCACTAACAACTAAGATAAATGGAAAGAAAGTGCTTTTAAGGTCAGGAAGACCTGAGTTGCAATCTTAATTCTACCTCTCCCTGTGTGAAATTCAGCAGATTCTTTAAGTCAGTGAGCCTCAGTTTCCTCATCCAGAAGGTGAGGAAATAATACCTTCTTTGGAATATCCACTAGTGTTTAGCACACAAAATAAGGCAGTGATAAATATTAATTCCTTTCTTTCCTTTTCCTATTCAAATACCTGATTACATCGCTTCTCAGACGTTTGGCTAAGATCAAGTGTCAAATACCTGATCATTGGTAACTATTTTGATGGACATGATTTAATAATCACTTTCAACCTGAAGGGTAAATGCAGATAACAACTTAAGTTTACTGATTTTTTTTTTCTACTCCTATGAGGGATATTTGCATTTTAATGGGCAAAGTTCAATTGGATATTCAGACTTTGAACGCTGTGGGGTAAAGTCCTCTGAAATGGCTGCCATGATTCTTACCCACTAACATGAATATCCTTGTGGAATCCCCTCCCCTTGTATGTGGGCTGGACCTAATTAGTGACTTGTAAAAGTGTTACTTCTGAGACTAGGTTATAAAATATTGTGGCTTCTGTTTTGCTGGTATTCTTTCTCCCTGGCCCTCTCTCTTCACTGCTCTGATGAAACAAGCTTCCTTGTTGGAGAGGTCCATGCGGCAAGGAACTGGGCAGCATCCAGACAAGAGCCAACTGAGATTCTCAGTCCAACATCCCACAAGGAACTAAATCCTGCCAACAAACACCAAGTGGACTTGAAAGTGGGTCTCCCCTGACTTTAGCCTGGAGAAGACTATAGCCTTGGCTGACCTTATGATTTCAGCCTCGTAGGAAACCTTTAATCAGAGGCACATAGGTAAGCCATATCTGGATTCCTTACCCACAGAAGCTGTGAGGTCATAAATGTATGTTGTTTTAAGGCACCAAGTTTTGGGATAATTTGTATGCAGCAAAAGAGCACTAATACAAACACTAGCTATATGCCAGGCATTCTGCTAGGCATGGAAGCCACAGATGAGTAGAACATAACCATTCCCTAAAGAGACAATCTTAATGCCACTACCCAGTCCTCACACTTAGCCTCACTGCTTGACACAGGGTCAGCATTTGCATTAAATTCAGCCTGACCACGCTTGGAGTGGGCTTTTTTAGAACACACATGTGCCTCCACTGAGCTCGAAATTCCCTATGCTTGATGAACTCTACTTTAGCTGTTTTAAAAGACTTAGCACATCCCAGTTTCTTACCCCTGTTCCAGTTCTTTTATCAGAAGACAGTTCTGGAGCCAGATTACATGAGAGTCAAGCTCGGTCCTACTATCTGTTAACTGTGTCTTTGGGAACGTTCTTCTACCTGTCTGCACTTCAGTTTTCTTCATCGTAAAAGGGGGTAAAATAGCACTTGGAAGTGTCTGAGGGTAAAATGAAGTACACATAAAGAACATAGTCTAGTGGCTGGGAAACGGATAAATGCTCTGTAGTTGTTAGCTATCATTAATCTTAGACTTCATGCCACACTTTATAGGTAGAGTATTTGTATCTGGTGAGGAGGCATACTCTTTCAGTGCTAGTCTTAGCAATTACACTCAATTTATGTGAGCAAACTAGGTGCAGTCAGGCCATGAATGACCACAATTCAGCTCATCTATGTGCTGCTCCCTCTCCCTTACCCTAAAATAGGATGTCATGAATAGATGCCAGGATACTTCATACTGGGGGTTTTATTTTGTAGACTGAGGTTCTCTGTTCTCGTCACTTCTATTGGCCTATATACTACTTATCTCTGAGGGAAGGGAGTCCTTTAGCATAATAATCCACATCAGTTATGTCATAAACACAACCATGAAAGGCAAGTTATTCAGAAAATATTTTTGAAAATAATCGATTCATTAATTAATTACCTAATCAGTTAACTAACTTGAAATGTTTTACTCTGAAAAATGAGGGCCTGTGGTAGAACAAGACTCACCAACGCAGGCAGCCTTGTGTCAGTATAAAAGGGTTGGGATGGGAATTGGCAGCAAAAGCTTGGGCCTGGAGGGCAGGAAGAGTAGAAAAGGCAAGAGGACAGGAGATGAGAAAGGGGTTCTTCTGGGTGTTTTGACTGCAGGCAAACAGAGGCAGCTTAGAAAACTTTACCACTATCCTCAGGGCCTTTGAGTACATTTCTAATTTATAACATATAATACTAGGTTGCTTCTGGTAATATCTTTGCAGCCATTGCAGGGGTCCATACAGAATTGCAATGTGGTTATTGTTGTTTTCTGGACAGGAGTGTGGGAAAGGAAGATGGAGTAGGTAAGAAGATGAAGGTGGAAGATCTAGAATATCTGGGTCAACAGATAAGAATGGAAGGATAAAGAAATTCTTCCCCAATCCTCCCTTGCTTCCCCATATTTTACCCATCCCCATCATTTCCAGAATTACTTAACTCTATGGGATTCACACCCAATAAATATTTACTGTGCACCTGTTATATGTAAATATACTTATTTTATTTTAAATTATCAAGGTTTATCTATTTAGACTTATTAAGTGGTTCAAAAATAAATGATTTTTTTCTTACAGTGCTATGACAATAAATGATTTGCAGAATCTCATGTTGCATGTCTGACAAAGGCATGTGGGCAAAGTTGTTACTCCCCTTACACAGCACCGTTCTCTGGAGGTGTATACTGTGCCTTAATCATCTCTTGGTGAGATGTCATGCACAAATCTACACAACTACCTCTTAAACCACTTACTTATCATTTTTACTATTGGGAAACATCTCGTGGCCCATTGATTATTAGTGATTATTACTCATCATTCTAATAAGAACTTATTTGACTGAAACTATATCTTTCTAGCAAAATAAGCCTCTGCTTTGTTCATAAATATTAGATTTGGAAGCCAATATGTATTTGTCCTTACATGGTCTTTTTTTATGCTTAGAATGCTCCTTACTTTTAACATTTCCCTTTTACCTTTGGTCATTCTGTTTAAAAAGAGACTAAAATAATAGGACTATCCTTATTAGAAAATTACTCATTGTAATTTTTTTTTTTTTTTGTAGTAGACATTTGTTTTTGCCATGCCAATATTCATTCTTCCTCTTTCTGGTAACTACATCATGGTTTCTCATTGGGAAATGACACTCTCCCAAACTCTTAAGTCTATGTGGCTGGGATGAAGCTGTGTCTGTAGTGATAGCATGTTCACAGCACAAGTGGATTGACACAGAGCCTTTCCTTGTCTACAATGAGTGGCTCGTTGTATGTCTTAGAACTATGTCAAAGCTAATGAGACACAATAAGTGTTTCAATCAGATGTCATGGAATGAAAATTTACATTTCTTGCAGTACAGAAAATTTAGAGGATTTAAGGGCTGGAGCTGCCATCACCATCTGGCTACAACTACCATCTGGTCTATCACATGATGTCTGAGAAGGAAGCCAGTGTAACTAAAGACAAACTATAGAAGATTAAAATTAATACCTGGGGTACATGATAGTATTTTTGAGCCCCCAATCTGGCTGTGCCTCAAGCTAGACCTAGCTCCAAGTTTCATCTTATATAAATCAATGATTTTTCACTTTCCTTAAGCCAGTTTGGGATGCATTCTCTGTCACTTGAAGCCAAAGGAGTCTTTATTAATACAGTCTCATTAGTGAAAGCCATTTTTATGCCTGAAAATGTGGCCATCTGAGAAACTGAAGGAAGCAAACAAAATAATGCTGGAAATGGAAAGTATCTTCTTGATTAACTAGCTCCGACCCCATTAAAGATAAGAAAACTGAGAGCCAGAAAAGGGAAGTCTATACAGGTGGTCGCATAGTTACTTAGTGGTTGAAGTGGGAGCAGGACCTAGACTTGACTTCTAGTTCTCTTTGTTACCTTTTCCCATTTAGATTAGAGTGAACTCTCATTTTCTAAAAGGATGAGGGTCTTTTCTCATTTGTTTCAAGTCACCATCAACAGCTTACCGTGATGAGCCACCTCTTTCTTCCTTTTTCTGTTTCTCCTCTTTCCTTCTCTCTCCTATCTAATATAGATTTAGTTCTTGTAAAAATTATTTTTAAATATTTCAAGCACACATTAAGTATAGAAATAACAGACACCATGTGCCTCCATCTAGATTTAACAACTGTTAATATTTAGCCATTTCCCCCCAGATTTTTATTTTATTAAAAAAGACATAAAACAGTGCAGTTATAGCTGAAGTCCTACTGCCTTTCCTATTCCTTTTGCTTCCCTTCTATCCTGCTCATCAGTAACTACTATCTTAAATGTGATTGTGTTTTTCTCAATATTGCTTTGTGCTTTAAATACATGAATAGTAGATACTTCAGTGTTGAGCTTTATAGTTTTATGTCAATAATATTGTACATATCCTGTTGAAGCTTGCCTTTCTCAATCAGTATTGTGTTTTGCAATTTATTTATGTTAATAGAGGTAGATTTCTTAGTATTTATTTGTGCAAAATGTATTCATTTTGTCTTACCTCCTGAATGACAATTTAGCTGATTATAGACTCTTAAGTTGATGGTTATTTTGTTTCATCACAGGATTATATGGCACAATTATGAGTGTTTAGAAGTCTTCTGCCAGTTAAAATCTGTTCCTGTGTAAGGAACTTGCCATTGGTTTCTGTCTGCTTTAAAATGTTACCTGTGATTTTGGATTTTGATTATTTTACCCGTGTACAGGTCACCAAGTTTCTTGAATTTGTGGATTCAATTCATTCACCAATGTTGAAAAACACTTTATCATTATCTATTCACATACTGTTTCTCCCATATTGTCTCTATAGTTTCTCCTTCTGGAACACATAACATATTAGTTATATGTAGTATCTACACATTTTAAACTACTTAGCCTAATTCTTCCTTTGTACACTTTATGCTTGGCATTCTGTATATTTCCTCAAAAGTATTTTCCAATCTACTGATGCTCTCTTTGGTGGTGTTTAATCTATTATTTAACTTCTCCACTTGGTTTTTAATTTCACTTGCTACCTTTTCCATCAAGCAAGTTGTATTTTTTTCAAAGTTATCTGTTCCTTTTTCATAACATCTTAATAGTTTATTAGTAGAATAAATCCTTTTCCTTTATGTTTTCAATACTTTTAAGTTCTCTCTATATAGAGCATGACATTCAACTTTCTGAATGACAATTTAGCTGATTATAGACTTTTAATATACATATTAAATACACACATATTTTTTCCAGGTTGCTCTGTTCAAGTTCTAGAAGTCTAATTATCAGATAGTTTGTGTGACTATATGGTGAGCTGATCTTTTGTGAGATGTTCTTTTTTCTTTCAGAAATCTCATGGTATGCATTTCCACTATATTTCTGTTTTTGCTTCTACTGAGCATCCTAGGAATATCATTGTCTCAGGACCAATTTTTATATTTTTTATGATATATTTTCACCTTGATGGTTCCCTGTACCTCTCCAGTATTATAAAATCAGACCTCAGACCTCTAAGAAATGAAGTCCTGGTTTTGATTTTTCCTAAGAGACTTTTTTTTGCCCAAACAAATGTAAACAATAAGAGAAAAGTTCCCTTGTTGCACTACCTTGTGCTGATGGGTATATGTTTTTTCTAGTTGTACCAGGAGTACAATCCTTTAAAGTCTCTGATTCTATACTTAGCATTTTGGTCAGACCTAAGGTTTTGTGTTCTTTCCCTGTGTGAGAAGGAAAATAAATCCCCTGGGTTATGGGCAAAGAAACAAAACCAACAACAAAATCACTCCATTCCTTTCCACCCTCCCAGAATAGCTACAAAATCAGTCCATACATTTATCGATCTGGTTTTAATTTCTTTTCTTTTTTTTTCTGGAACTAGGAATGTCCCCTCCTTCCTTTTGAGTTCAGCTATACATTTTAATTTGTTTGTATTATATCCAGAAACTTATAGTATGCATAGTGAAAGGGTTTTCAAGTTATCTTAGTGTACATAACTTACTTAATTCATCTCTCCAAATACCATTGACCATGTTTTTCTGTTGATGGTATTTAGAGCTTACATGAAGATCTCCTATCTTAAATGCATTCTTATAGGTGCAAAAGAAATGTTTCACCTCAGTGCCCTCCACTTGCTTAGTTGAGTAGGGTCTCTGCAGTAACTGCTCTAAATTTATTCTGTCACTAACAGGCATGTTTTATGCCTTGCTGTGCATGCCTCTTGCTTCTCATTCCTGGGCTTTCCTGTTGTTATCAAGACATGAGACACTGTGGAGCTCTTTGACACATGCAATGTCTTTCCCAAATGTGAGGCTGCAGGTGGAGAGATGGGGAGTGCCACTGGCTCACTCCCATCACAGGCTCAGCTTGAGTACTGTGGCTTGTGTCATGGATGCTGCCTGCCTAGGTGCCAGAGATCTGGCTTCCTAGGTGGCTACTGGAAGGTCTAGGAGGTAAACCCATAAGTGTAGGAGTTGATGTCACAGGGGAAAACTTTGATCAAATTGGGACAAGAGCTAGTATAAAAATTCTTTTCCTTTCCTTCTCCAAGATGGACCATTAAAATATACAGTGGTTTCGAGCACCCTCTCTGAAGACATCGTGAGAGACTAAGCAATCAACTGAGCTTGTTATAAAAGCTGTGATATAACCCCTTAAATTTGCTCTCCTACCTTTTCTTACTCAGTCTTGTTTTATCCAGTTTCTCCCCCACCTTGGAGTTATACTTCCTCTAGGCTATTCACACCTAAGAATTTTCCTCAAGGTCCATTTTCCAGGGAACTCAGGCTAAGGTACATATTTGTCATCTTACTGGAATCTGTAAGCCCTTTTTTGTTTCTAATAGGCAATTGGAAGAAGGCAGAAAGCCTCTTTGAGAAAAAGGTACATTCCCTTCATTTTATTTTTACATGGATATCAGCCTTGAACAGACTCTCAAAGCTTCCATTATTTTTACGTCGTGGCCGTATTGCATATTGGCGCTAGACACAAGCAAAGTAGAGAGAGTATATGGAAACTGCTTACAGTATAAAATCTAGGCAGTGATGAAGCAAGCCAACTTCTAGATTCATGTGATGGGCTGTAAGTCCTTGACTTATACAACCCCGCCTTTGGTTTATATAATAAAGTTTAACAGTGGACATTGATAGGGCCTGAGAAATCCCCTTGGTGCTGTTATTTCCTCTTTCTTTTTGTTGAGCAAATTATCTTTTCCAACCATGCCTCTCTGCTGAATCTGCAGGACACTCTGATAGTAATCTTCATTTTAAATTTCAGGCTAAAATTTCATTGTGAAAACAATGTTCTTAACACAGTGCTTTATCACCGGGAAAAAGCTAGATGGAAACATTTAATCATAAAATCTCAAAATAGGAGAGATAGAGGAACCACAGTGCATGGTACATGGGAAAAATTCAATATTCGTTAAAAGACTGAACATATTTATATGAGGAAACATAAAATGGTGAAAACATCTGGGAGACTGGGAATTAGGAGACATGGGATTTAGCCCTGCCAGGAATAATTTGTGGCCTTTGAGTAGGTCATGTACCCCCAAATTGGTCCCAAATTGATTTATGAACACCCTTACTATGTGGGGATAAATCCGAGGATTGGTAAGAGACAGAATCTTGCCTCATACAATGGAAGTTCAGGAGGGTTAGCTATTACCTCTCTCAGTATCTTGGCAACTAGAGTGCAAGCAGTTAATGTAATTTTAGCCAATTGACTGATCCCACTCAAGACACTGAATCTAGAACAAACAATGCTATAAAGCAAGTGACCACTTAGAATTATTTGGGTGGTGGCAGTATTAACTTCTTCTGGGGCCAGTGGTAGTGGGAACAATGACGCCAGCTGAGGCAAGAGCAGCGCCCAGCTACACTCTCTGTGCGGCATGTTATAGCTACAGTTCTGGGCCCCTATCTTCCATTGATTCCTGTATGGAACTGAGAGAGAAGATCTCAGTCAAGTAGAAACAGTGTAAGGTGATATATCATCATTACTTGGATGCTAAGACATTCGCAGATTTTTAAAAAAATATGTATCATAATAACTTGGAAAAAATGTACTGTCGCAGAGCATAAAGAACCATGACTTACATTTCACATTTTTTGGTGACACTTTTGATATATTTTGTTCCATTTCCAATATTTGGAAGGCATTCATTTGTTCTGAAGTTCGAGAGTTAAGGACAGGTACATGTGGCCTGTATTCCACATGTATCCTTGCTCATAAGATAGTCTGATGTATGTTTCTTGATGTTTTTCTCTTAAAACTAACCTAGATGTCCTTGTTGTTTTTCTCTTAAAACTAACCTAGATGTCTCTTCTCTGATAATAATAGAGGCTGAATATATTCACATGGAAACATTCATCCTGACCTCTGATCTGTTAATTACTTTGCTTCCAAATGTCTAGACTCTAACTCAAATTCCAGAAGCTCTGTCCCTACCATGACCCAAATGCCAGTAGTGACTTTGTTTGGAAGAAGATCTCGAGCATCTTAGTTAAGTCCTAAATTAGTGAAGGTTATGTTTCCAAACTGGCCTCCAGTCTGTAAAAGACCAAATCTGTCCTATAGATTCTCAGCTGTTTTTGTCAGCATTTGAAGTGACTCTTCAATGTCATTTTCAGAACAGACTGTCTAGTTGGTCATTGGGTGGTACCAAACAGCATGTTGTGGGTAAGCATCACTGTCTTACATAATGTTGCAAGCAAAAGTTCCAAACACAAATTACTCAATAACATATCCATTTACTTCTTCAATCTACTTAGTGTTTTTAGAATAAACCACCTCATGGTGGTAACATAGTTAATTTTATTACCTATTTTGTCAATTAATTGTTTTATCTTTCTGAAAATAACCTTAACCAAGCTTTAAGGATGATTCTCTAATTTTCAAATCTAGTGAATAGACTGTTAGTTCCTTAGTCACTCTTTATAGTTTAATAGATATTGATTACACCCCCTTTTAGCCTTTTTTGTCACATGCGAGTAATATGATTGTCGTTATTACTCTTATTATTTATTAGTTTGTCGACCAAGTCTTTTTTCAAATGGTAGCTTTTCTACCATTTTATTTTAATTCTTCTTGTGGTTTGTTTTTCATAATAAATAGAGAATAAGTTTTACAGTCAGATAGATTTAGATTCAAACCCTAACTCTTCCTTATTATCGGTGTGAACTTAAATAGCGTGGTTTATACGAGATGCAGGTTTTGTATTTGTAAAATGGAGACAGAAATACCTACCTCAGGGGTTGTGAAAGGATTAAGTTAGACATAAAAATGACTTACACAAGATAAACACTTTAGAAATATTAGTTTTCTCCCTCAATTCAGTTTTCCTATGTTTTTCTTGAATTTGGCATCAGAAATATAAAGTAATTTCCAAGTGAAGTTACATCATTCTTTTGTACATAATCAATGTACATAAAGAACATAATGAATAGTCTTTGGTGTTTAAAAGCCAACATATAAATTATGTTCTTATTTGCCTTTAGGTAAAATAAACACAGGAAGTCCTAAATCTTTAAAAGAAATTTTCGTTCAAAATGAATAATTTTTAGAGGAATGGAAAGAAAATACTTTAAAAACACAAGAAACATTATGATATTCATGAGTGGAATTAGAGATCTATACAGTTCTGCTGACATTTATGAACTCTAACCAACTATAATGAGATCAGACTAACCAGCAATCAAATAGTCACTATTTTTCATCATTCAGTAAATATGGCCAACAAATCAGACTGTACAACCATCTTGGAGATCCATGATGCAGATTACAATAAAGAAAAGCCTCCGGTAAGGCTTGTAGTAAACAAACTTTAAATGTTAATGAGACCTACATTTTACAAATTTATTTGACGGTAGTACTCTTTTTGTTTATGGGACAGATATGAACATATAACAGAATTAATATTCTGCAGAACACCATTTGGGAAACATCTATTGGATGATACCAAAATCAAAAACAAAAACAATCAACAATAGCAAAACCCACAACAAAATTCAGACCTGTAAATGCAGTTTAATACACATAAATGACATAGGTAATGAAAAACTTCATTAATAAAGATTTTGTTTACATCTTTTAAATTATCAATAATCATCTGGCATAAGTGATATATTCTACTTAATTAAGTGACATCATGGTCATTAGAGCCTGTGAGTAGCTGCACATTTGAGTTTTAATTGTTCTGGCTTTCACTCAGGTTATAGGCTCAGTCAGTCTAGACTGTCAACTTATAAAGTATAGATTATTTTCTAGGCTTATTCATAATTACTTTTGCACCATGGATTATAAATAAATAGAACCTAGTATGTTCTAATGGTTAGGGACAAAGGCTCAAGGTCAGACAGAGGTGTATTTTCATCCTGATTCTCCAAGTGTGATCCTGGAAAAGACATCTATATATCTATATATCTATATATCTATATCTATATCTATATCTATATATATCTACATATCTACATATCTATATCTACATATCTACATATCTAGATATCTACATATCTACATATCTATATATATATATCTCCACTGTAACACCAATGTAGCCAGCAAGTTTCTGTATCCAGACTGATATTTACCTATGTGCCATTTACAAGTCATTTGGCTTTCAAGTAAAAATCCCTAGGGAGAGTTATTATATGCAGGTTTTTGAAGGTCTCTTTTCATACCTTATCACGGAGTATGTTTCTGAGGAGAGGTAGGAGAATGACAGGGAAGCAGGGCGGCCCTTCTGTCCTCACAGATACTTTGCAAGAGTTTGCACTGACATTTTAATGGCATGGAGGGGCAGGAAAAGAAAAGAGGTATATTTTCTATATCACTCACCTCTTTTAACACTACAACAAGAACCCAAAGCCATTTTGAGGGCTGCCTGGATCAAAATGAATGCTTCTAGTGATATGCCAACAGGATTACAGCAAGGCAGAGGTTTCTGGCAGTCTAACAGGGAAGTTAGTACAAGAACTTTATTACCAAAGTCAAGAATGAGCATTAAATGATATGGTGGGAATTGCAAAGTGGTTTATCCCAACAGTTTCCCAGCACCCTTTTCCATGACCTGTCTTTATTACATGGTCTGGTAAACCTTACCAAAAAACGAAAGAAGGAGGGAGGAGTAAAGGAAGGGAGAGCAAGAAAGGCAGCAGGCAGCCAAGGCAAGGCATAGCCCTCACTTTGCCAGTTTCAGTCTTGACTAATGAGTCTGCAGTAGATGGAGGGCCTCCATTCTCCAGCCCTCCCTGTATGCATATCTCTCTGCATTGTGACCTTGCAGCTACTCCCATCAGGAGGTGGGGTCTGTTTTTCCAGCTTCTGAAGCTTAACTGGACTTGTGAGCTGCTTTGGCCAATAGAATGAGGCAAAGTGATGTTGGATAGGTTCCGAGGCCAGGACTCAAGAGGCCAAGCATGCTTCTGCCCTCTCCTGGAAACACTGTTGGGCAGCCAGCCAGAACAAACCCAGGTGAGCCTGCCAGATGATAACAGACATGTGGCCAGGCACCCCATCCAGAGGCTGATCCACCCTGCTGACACATGAGACAACCTCACAGACAAAAGAACTGCCTTTCTGAGCCATTCCAAACTGCCTCCCCAAAAGATGTTAGTTAAATAAATGGTGGTTGTCAATGCCCCAGTTTCGGGGTGGTTGGTTAAGCAGCAGGAGGGAAATGGTACAGAGGCCAAAATGGGTGTCCAGTGACATTGCTCTCCCTCTGTCTTTGGTCTTCCACCCTTGAATGCCTGAACAATGTGACAGCTGGAATTTTCCAGCCAACAAGCAACCATGAGGGAAAGAACAGACTTCTTGTTTTCTCTCCTCTTAGTCTAAGCCAGGTTTCCTGTTACTTGCAGCTCAACACAATCCCAACTGAAAAGAAGGTATTATTGAAAGCCTGACTGGAGTTAGGGTGATCAGTGATGGTAGACATAGAATGGAACAATGGAGGTAGATAGTGACCTAGGGGATATAGATCAAAGTGTATTCATTCATTCATTCATTCGTTCATTCATTCTTTTACTCAGTCATTTAAACATGCACCTGCCTATTTGTAGACCTGTGAGTGGAGGGAGCCAAGTGGATGGGAACCATACCCTATAGGCTCCCATGGTTGGGAAGGATGCGGGGCATAACCAAGTCCTACTCCTCAATAACTCCCTTCATGACATCTCTGGCAGGCTCCTCATTACCATGAGCCCCCCTCTAATTATTTGAAAGTAACTTCCAGTTAAACCATAATCTGCCTACATTGCTTTTATCTACTGGTCACAGTCCTAGTTTCTAGCGCTTTCCAGATGGTTCCTGTGAAGTAAGCCTGAGCGTAAAGGGAATGAACACAATACATGGGGTGGAACTGGTAGAATGTACAGAATATAAAGAAACAAAGCAAGTTTATAGAAGTCTAAATTTTCCTCAAATCATAATCTTAAAAAATTCAAAAACACATGAAAGAGATTAAACTGAATCTTGGTTTGTTCTAATATAGAAATTATATTTATATTTCTTACAAAGAAATATATTTGGTCCTTGAGGAACATATGCCACATTTAACTCATGACTTTCATCACCTCTACCCCTGAGGAAATAAGACCATTTCATTTTCTACAATAATAAAAGTTGTTATTTATTTAATGCCTACAATATGCCAAGCACTGTGTTTGATACTTCACTGTCATAAATCATATAATTCTCACAACAACCCTATGTGGTATTGTTTTGTCTATATTCAAGATGAAGACATTAAAGTTCAGAGACTTTAAATGATTTCTTTTCCAATGCCTCAAAGCTGGTAAAGTGGAAATGGTATTTAAACCCAGTGCTGTAGACTACCAAAGCTCATATTTCCACTACAACTTGCTGTTAATAAGAAACAGCCTCACATATTCAGAGACAACCTTTTCCTTATCTTCTCCAAATATCCTTGGGATAGGGGGAAGAAACAAAAAGAAAATCACATTTCTTTTGCAAAAGGAAGTCATAAAATGGTAGACATTCATTAATTAGAGAAAAATGAAAGGGAGAGGTAGGTTTTTTGTTTGTTTTTTGTTTTGTTTTTGTCCTTTTTTTTTGTTTTAAATCACTGCATCCCAGAAAGCCTGGAGACCATTTGAACACTCACTGGAATCCTGGGTTCATTGTGTGGCAAATAAAGCTCTAGATACCTAGAAGAAAATCCTAATCACCTAGCAAAGTTAAAGAGGCAAGGGAAGGAAACAGGTGTTACCCTCCATGGTTCTCCATATAGAGTTTGGGGGTGGTCTATGATATCCTCAGTGAATTAGAAGTGATTTTGGCAAATCAAAAACCACTAGGAGGGGCTTGAAAACCAATCCAAGAGAATTTTAAAATACAGGAAAGAAAATTAGTGAGGGTGAGAATAGGAGAGACTAAATAGACTGAATTTAGTCTCTGTTTCCCTGTTTCAGTCTATACCAAGGAATACGTTAGATCAGTGGTCTCAGACCTTGCTTATGCATGACAACCACCTGGACAACTTGCTAAAACCATGAGTGCTGGGCCGCACCCCCAGAGTTTCTGATTCAGTAAGGCTTGTGCCTAATAATTTCCATTTCCAACCTGTTCTTAGATGACATTGATGCTTCAGGTATGAAGGTCAAGAGGCCAAGCAGTGACAACCACTGCTTCCTAAACTATTCTTGGAGCCAGCCAGACTGGAGTAGTGGATGCGTGGAGTGTGCTGAACCTAATGGATGGACTGAAGAAGGGTGATTAGCCTCCACCTGCCAAACTTCCACATTATCAGTCAACCAGGTTATTGGGGGTCAGTTTATTGGGGTGACCAACTTTCATAACAAGTGCCAGGGAAAAAGTTGGACATTAGAGTCAGACCTTACTTGAACCCTAACTCTAATTTGAGCTGAGCTCAAATACTAGCTGTGCAAAGTTAGGCAAGGCACTTAATCTCTCTAATATGCCTTTTCTTTGTCTATACCAGGGAGATTATAGTACCTAACCTCTAGAATTGTCATGAGAATGAATGAAAGAAGACACAGGTGAAGGACCACAAAGTAATATTTGAGAACTAATACTGCTTCAGGAAATTGGCTATACTCATCCAACTTCCTTTGAGAATTGTTGGTCAGGGTGAACACTGGAAAGTTTAGGTCAGAGCCAACTTGACTTAGTCCTCCTTGCTAGAGCCTGACACTGTAGACTGCAGCTTCAGGGAGTCAAGGCTGGTTTAAAGAGGAGCTTAAGAATAAGGGATAGTTCTTAGAGACCTGGAAGACTGAAAAGTGTCTGGGTCTTAACCCACAGCTATGTTTACTGCCAGTAGAAAGGGATGAGGAGAGCTGAACTCTGCCACCAACATAA
Source organism: Pteropus alecto (assembly GCF_000325575.1). NCBI lineage: Eukaryota > Metazoa > Chordata > Mammalia > Chiroptera > Pteropodidae > Pteropus > Pteropus alecto. Next base: position 6,591,832 of record NW_006442497.1, on the reverse strand, counting down.
AGAATTCTGTGTGACTTATGAACTCTTGCAGTTGTGCTTCCAGTGCCATATAAACCTTTCATTTTAGTGTCCTTGGACTTAGAGAAAGAAATATGATCAAATACATGTATCAGAAGCAACACATTAAGTCATGTCAATGGGCCACACAAGTAAACTGTGGTGGTATTACCCAAGGGGGCCTTGGACTCTGATCCTTTATGATGGTATCTATACATGGATTGGGAAGATACCCCAAGAACTCCTAACTTTCTCAAACGGACACATGACATTGTCAATTATTAACAAAAAACAATGCTGGACAATTGCCTCATGAACCTGAAACTATGTGTCCTCTTGAGTTTGATAACTTTCTATTTTATCTTTAACCCAGCATGTGAACTCATGTCCAATATGTCTGTTTGTTTTGTTTGTTTGTTTGTTTGTTTGTTTGTTTGTTTTGGAGGAGGGGGAGAGGATAATTATAACTAGTATTCTCCACAGAACAATATTGGAAAGGCAAGTTAGTTACTGTCTGATCTAATTAGGTATGTAACTTTTAGAATTTGTATTGGCTTCTTCTTCAAAAAAGCCGAAGTTATTTTAGACACTGCAGCTATAATGGCACAACGATACATGGGTCTAATGAGTAATTTTATCAACTTAATTATTTCTGAAAGGATACATTTTTCTGCTCAGAAAAATCACTCCAGCTTTTTTTTATGTTTTGATCTTTGTAACTAATTTTAAAGATCACACTGTGCCTGTTCCATTTGCTCTGTGAGTCTTGCAACGGCCTGAGTCAAAAGCAATAACATTTGAATTTGACCAAAGCCCCAGTCTTTATAGTCTCTCAGTGCATCCTATCACCTTGGGTGATTAAAGTCAGTTGGTTGCATTAGCTTTCAGTATTTTCACAGTTATAATATCACAGCTTCAATAAGGCAGCTGTGAGCAAGGAAGATAGCTGAATTCTTCCAAGTAAGAACCATCTGAATTAATCATCAGCCTTCAACTACATTCCACCTGCCTTGATCAATGGGTAAATAATAGTTTATACACAGGGCAGGTATTTTTCTGGGGTCAGTAATGAGGGATGGTTTCAATTTCACAGCAGTTTATGTCTAGTTCCTTATAATTTGACCAAACCTTCATGTCTATTACAGAACTCCATTTCTAGGTAACATCAGCTGAGATGTCCTTTGAGGACATAATACTTAAATGATGTACCCTTTGCATCTATCTTCTTGACTGAAGTCATTTAAGAAGCACATTTTAATTATATATCTTAATTTTTGATGACAGTGGCTCTCAAACTTGACTATGCATCAGAACTACTTTTAAGGATTATCAGACCATGCACTACTGACCTCCACTCCATGTTTCTAATTCGGTAAGTCTAGTAGAGCCCAAGCATTTGCATTTCTAACAAGTTTCCAGGTAATGCTGTTGTTGCTGATATGGGAACCACACTTTGAGAACCACTGCTTTAGAGATACTGATACGGCTTTTATTTTCTTAAATTTAAGTTCTAATCATTTCTCATGCGGCATAAAAAGGACTGAGAATACAGAAGCTATTGTAAAGATCTTACCTTGCTGGCTTTTTTTCTTTCACAGAAGAAGTCTGCTGTAGAGAACTGTTAAAAAACATCAGCTCCCAGATTCTCCCACTAACCTCAGATTTGGGAAAAGGCAATATGTCTACCAGGTCTGGGAACATCAGGTCATATTTATAGATGTCAGAGAGATCACATCTTAAAAGAAGTGGCCATGCAAAAATATAAATTATAAGTCTTAGTTTTTCAAATGTGAGGTCACCGATGAAATGGTTCACACACACACAAAAAAGGTGAAAACCTCCAGGAATGAGGACAAATTTATTTCATAGGAAGGTCCTTGAATGTATGACAAGGTCCCCTCAGTCTAATTTTTTTCATTCAGGAAAGGGACTGGAAACACCCCAGAGGGCACAGATAGGGGCCTTAGGTTTCTGGTTGACCCCAAAAAAGAGCCACCAAAAGGAGTAAGGACGAAGAATGGTATCACTAACAGGAGTATTTTAGTCTCAGAAATCATCAGCCAAACCCCTTACTCTAACATTCCAGTCTTACAACCAAAAGCAAATAAAATTCTAGGTAAACAATAGCACTGTATTCATTCTGAATAATTTTATTTTGCTTTTATAATTAAGTCATCTATTGGAAGTTCCTAAGTTTCTAGTTCTTGAGAGATGAGTATGTCTTTATGTGTGTGTCTATTTGAGAGAGAGGAAAAAAAATGAACTGGATATACTTAAAATTTGCTACTCTAATAAGTTGGAGAACCCAATGGTCCATTCTACTTCCAGGGGTCAAGTTAGGTCTCTTACTTACTAACACATGAACTATGGGGAATGTTAACAGTCATATTGAGAAATTAGATTAATGTTGTACCTTAGTAGCAGTCCAGTCTCTTGTGCAGTATAAAAGTAGGGAACAGAGACCTGAAGCTAGTCTACCTGTTCCCAATAGAGACTCCACCATTTGCTAGCTGTATAACCTTGGCCATATTATCTAATTTCTCTGTATTTTAGATTCCTCACCTATACAATTGAGATAGTAATAGTACTTCTCTCATAGGGCTGTTATGTTGAGTAAATGAGTTAATATATGTAAACTACTTAGAGAAGTTCCTGGATCATAGCAAATGCTATATAAGTGCTAGCCGTTGTTATTTAGGTCCAAATACTGCACCATCCTTCTCCTTTTGTTCTAGGAAAATTCCTCATGCTAATGCTATTTAGATTGGCCAACATCCAAAATTTAGACTTCTGCCATAATTATCTACATATGGCAGCAAGATCATTCCAGAACCATCCTAATGACTTTGATTAGAACCAATCACCTGTGCCTACTTACACAGCAGAATGATTGGCAGGGTTTTGGATGGAGTGGGTATTCCAATTATACTCTCATTGGGTATGGACCAGTTTGAGCAAATATGCTGCCAGTCAGAATCATTCTCAAACAGATTAGTTTCTGTACATTTTATACAACCCAAAAGAGAAAGCAGAAAAAAGAGAGGGGAGAGAAATCATTGATGTATTCAATAAATGTTGTTTGAGCTTTTGCTATATTCTGAGCATTGTGCAAGATGATGTAGATTGAGAGGTGGAGCAAGCCACTCCCACTCTCAAGGAGCTCACTGTCTAATGGGGAAAACAGATTAGAAAATCAACAAATACTGTGTAATATACTAAGGATTATAATAGACATTCCCATGAGCTGCTGGAGGAGCTGCAGAGGAGCTGTCTAGGATTGCAGTGTTTCTCTTGGTCTTGGGGGATAAGTCCTTTCCAAAGTCCAGAAAGAGCTGAAAGATAAGTAGGAGCCAGCATGCAACTGAGGTGGGCAAAAGCATTCTGAGAAATACCATGTACAAAACCTTAGATGTACCAATGATGCCGAAGTAGGTGGATAATGTAGAAAAGCAAGATACTAATTCTTTATGGCTCTTAAGGAAGAACCAGGGATATAAAATGACAGGAAGTCAAAGATGAAAGGATCAGAGCTAAGGAGCTGAATCACAGACCCACTCTGATAAGAAGCAGCCCCTGGACCAGCAGTTCTCAGTGGGGACGATACAAAGTATCACGTGAGAAGCCTTAGAAATTACTGATGTCTGGGTCCCAGCCTCAGAAACCATGACTTAGTGGGTTGGGGATACAGCCCGGGCAAAAGGATTTTTAGAACCTTCCCAGATCATTCTTATGTGCACCCAAGTTTGAGAGCCTATACCTTTGGTACCTAAAGTTTGCTCCTAGACCAGAGACAACCCAGGGATTTGTCAGAAATGCTGGATTGCAGGCCTACCCCAGATCTATGGGATCAGGGTCTGTATTTTAACATCTCCAGGTGATTCAAATGTACATGAGAGTCTGAGATGCACTGACCTCAGATGTGTATCAGAATCACCTTGGAAGCTTATCAAAGTTGGAGACTGGCACTTCTAAAGATTATGATTCAGGAGGTGTTGGATGGAGCCTTTCATCTGAAAACATTATTTGGTTTTGATGAGTCTATAAACAATCAGAGTTGAAAAACCACCATCTTGTTTTACAGATAAAGTAGACAGAGAATCCATAGAGGGATTTGGGTAAGATTGCTCTTATGCAGAAAGTGGGGAAAAGGGGAGGTAGGTGTTCCCTCTTCTCACATAAAGAGAGTTCCACATCGAGAAGGAGAGCATTATGTAACTCACAGATTTTGTATGAGGGTTGCATGGCCTCTTGTAGTTGTGGAGGGAACAGATGGAAATAATAAATGAGCCCAAAGGTGAGGTTATCCTTGTTGTACTATAAAATGACTGTGCTATACTATACTGTGTTGTACTATAAAATGACTACAACTTCACTGTGATTTTCCAGAAAGAAGAGTTGAGAGGAAAAGAGTTTAAATCTCCTTGCACTCGTGTGTGTGTGTGTGTGTGTGTGTGTGTGTGTGTGTGTGTGTGTGTGTGTGTGTGTCTGTTTTGGCACAATAGGGCATAATTAAGTGTCCTTGAGCATCCTTTGGTTCTTATAAGAAAGTCTCTTCAGTTGAGGAGGCCCTGTGATTCATGCCTCACACTGACCTCCTTCACCATCTGGCCTTCAGCTTGTAATTGGTAGACTTCAAGGCCCTTAAAAAGCAGTGAGAGGGCAAATGGAGGTGGCTGAGCAAACATAAAGAAATAGCCATGTGAGTTTACCACAGGAATTTTCTTTCCTCTTCCTCCACTGAGAGGAAGCTAGAAGTAATTTGGTGTCTGGGTCACCAGGGACAATCCCCACCCTCATTCTGGTCTTCAGTTGGCCAGATCAGATCCTGCTCTAGGGCCCCTAGTGCCATTCCCTGTCCTCTGAGATTCTTGCAAATTGAATCTTCCAGTGTCTAGCACAGGGTCAAATGCATTAAATGAATGAATGAATCGATGAATAGATGAGTTAATAAAAAGATGTTATCCCTCTTGCAACTACTCCCTTCATTCAAAAGAACAAAGAAAGGATTCTCAGAATCACTTGTGCCAGAAGCTTTTTACTGAGCCTGGCTTTGATCTCCCCAGAAGCTTCTTGATATTTTTATTTTTCTTCTGACAGAACACCTCACTTATTTGGCTGAAGCGTATAATTTCCTACCTAGCTCTTGAGATGTGTCTCAGCCCTCACACCCAGGAGTAAGAAAGCAGGTATGAGAACTTCATGTGCCTGGAGTGTGGCCTCAGGGCTGCAGGGCCCTCCCCCTGCTGTCCCTGCCTTGGGGTTTCCAGGTGACTGTGCTCCTGAGTGGCCCCAGTGGAACCTGCCTGGGACTGATTGACAAGAGGCCCCTGGGAATACCACCCGGCCTTCCTTTCTCTCTTCCTCCAGTTACCCAGGGAGGGAGCGGATAGAGAACATATTTAGAAAATGTGTTCACTGTTGCTTTTGAAAATCTCCTCTGTAATTAGGTACTACGGGGGTAGTCAACCACAAAAAGCGACAACCAGTGCTGTCAAGTTCCATAAAACAAAAGAGAAACCAATTAATCAAAAAGAAGAAGCTGGCTGAGCCTCAGCACCTGTCTTAGCCACTCCATGACTACACCCACCCAAAAGCCTCGACTCAGGCAAGCCCCACTCTGCCTGGGTATTTCCAGAATCCGCACTGTGGTGATGTGAGGTCACTGAGTTGTTGACTTCTCTCCCAAGAATCCATCTCATCAATAATGGTGCCAGCTTTGTCATGCTCCCTGTTGTGTTCTTTGTCCACTTTATCTGTAAACTTTCCAGAATGGGCCCCTGAACTGGCCAATTGCAAAACAATCAATCAGATTCTTAGCACTTTCTGCATCATAGTGGCTAGGAACTATCTGCATCCATGGGAAGAAATAAAGGGTGCAAAGACCTGCTCGCATTCCATCCTGTTCCCTGATGGCTTCTGAACTTTCTCCAATCATCTCTGAGTCTTGGGAGTAACTGCTCTCTGACAAATTGAGTAACTCCAGTGAATGTGAATTTTAAGTAGGGTGCTATATGAAGCCTTAGTTGCATTCGCATAACTGCCAAGAAGCATGATCTCTCAGGAGCATTTACTCTCTGGGATCTGAAGCCACATAGGATGAGTTCTCTTTCAATCCTTCCTGTCCATGAGGGAGTTGCTTCAGAGTACCAAGGTCAAAGGATGTGAGACTATGAGGTGGCCAATCTAGAAGCTTTCAGGAAGAGTACCACAATTCTTTCCACAGGGTACAGTTACTAGTGTTTCAAGTTTGTCTGACCCAAGGAAGAAATGGCACCTTCTGGCATCTTCTTAAACATCACTGTTCATTCCCTTACTGAGGCCTGCCTCAATACCTTACAGTAGTAGCCTACAGTTTCTACCCAGAAGTGACACTCCCCATACTATTCACTATTTGATCTAACTTTCCTTCCTTCCAAGTGCAAGAAGAATTCATTTCTTTGCTCTCTTGAAGTTTGGCATGTCCATGTGACCAATGGTAAATAAGTAGAAGTCACATGCATTACATCAAAGTGGAACACTTAAGAGCTGATGTGCCACTTTCCATGCTCCTCTTCCTCTCCCACATTAGCTGAGAAGGTCAGTATTTTAATTGAATAAAGTGACTTAGAGTAAAGAACATAAGGGTATGTTCTCCCACAAAGTTTGATAGCCTCAGAATATCTCCCATTACATGGGGAAAGAGGTTTGGGACCAGAAAGCAAAGGAAACAGCAGTTTTGGTGACTGTATCTCAAGAATAACTGCATGTGCTTAATAGCACATGGAGCTGACAGGAAAAAAAAATAGGTAAGAAACCTCCTGTTTAACAGAGTTGCACTGCCAGAGGAACAGGGGACCTGATGTTCTTCAGGACTTTAAATGATCCCTGGCCCTCTGACTCTCTGTGGGAAGTGAATGGGCTGAAAAAGCTGTATAGGTCCTAAAGAGGACATATTCCCCAACACCATTTCACATATGGCCAAGGGGGATAATGGAAAATGAGGAAGCCACTGGAGGGCAGAGCCAGGAGCCATGGCAAACACTGGACAACGAAGCCCCTCCAGAGAACAGGATTGCAGCCTAAACAAGGAACATTCTTCAACCCAGATCAGGAGCCTCTCACAATGTCTTTTGAGAGGTTTCAAAATTGCTAAGGACCAGTGCCTGGAAAGTATCTCCTCTTCCTCTCCTTTTTGAATTGAGAGTGCTGTTGTGGTTTCCCTGACCCGATTCCACCACACTGCGAGTGTGTGGAAGGAGTACATACTTTTAGTTTATCTTACAAGGGATTAAGAAGAGCCTCCTGTAGACCTGATGTGGGAACTTGGATGTGGGAAAAAATCTTGGAGGTTAAAGTGCATAGAAAAAAGCAAAATTTAAATAGAGCCATAAAGTATGAGTGAGATTTAAAGTAAGTGAAAAGGTGGGAGAACAGACATCTTAGGTTTCAGGAAGGCAAAAAGAATATTGTACATTCAGTGAAAGGTTAAATCTATCAGGCAGGCTACTTGTATATGGTTTGAACTGAGTAGAGAGCAATTAGAATGACCAGGAAGATGGAGGTATTTGAATGCCTAGGTAATGGAAGAAATAGAGAAAATGGAGAGCCACTCTAGAATTCTGAGCAGGAGTATGATTTGCTGAAAAAAATTATTGAAGAAGGATTAATTTCATAATGAACTATGGGAAAGTACAGAGCAGAAAGGGTAAAGGCAGAGATTCCAGTTATGTAGCTATTAAATTAAAGTGGAAATGAGCTGGAAACGTTTGTATTGGGAAAGTGAACAAATGTGAAAGATTCGAAATGTGTTTTGAAGATAAGTCAATAAAATAAGGATGGGGGAAACATGTATCAGAAAAATTAAAAAAGAAAGTGATGTGCATACTTCTAGTATGAACAACTAGAAGAAACTGATGTCCACCAAATTTCATCAAAAACAGAAGTTGGTTTTGGATGAAAGATGCAGATTCACCTTAGGACATGTTGAGTTTGAGGTGACTGTAGAAAATACAGGCAGTTCTTTTCTTTCCCATGCCCAATGCCACCACCCTGCTAAAAGGAAATCAGTGGAGTTCATCCAAAAGATAAAGGCTGAGAAAGATGATGGACTCTGGGATATTTGACCTAGGAATGATGATGACGGGAGTCATACATATAAGTACAACTTCTAAGGAAAAGTTTTAAGAAAAAGAATGGAGGGTTAACACAGAGCTTAGAAAATGTGCATATTTGTGGAGTGATGGGAGGAAATTATACCCAGAAAAAGAGACGAAGAAGGCATGGTCAAAAAGAAACTGTAGTCTAGTATCATGAGAAATTACTTTCAAGTAAGAGTGGGAAGTTCATAGTACTGAATTCTGGAGAAAAAGTAAAACAAGAAGAATGAAGACTAAGACAAGTCCTTAGATCTAGAGATTTAATTTTTGTCAGGGACCTTTGGCAGTAGACTTTAGTTTAGTTCTTTGTCCAAAGAGTTGTATTATCATCTGCTGAAATCTCTCACCTTCTGCATGGCTCAACATTTCCATAAAAGTTGTGCTGATCTCTGTCCTCTTGCATCTGACACTCAAGGAAAATGGAAAATAGGTTGATCATATAATTCCATACTTGTCACTGCCATAATATTTAGTCCTACATTTAATTAGTAGATTTAATAATCACTGGTTAGGGTTTTCTGTAGTCAGCAGCAAAAGTAGGAAAGGACCACTTCATTACACATAAGGCCATGCACTATGACTGATCAAGTAAGATTTTGCTTCACATGTATAGCTCTATCCATATATCTGTATATTCCATGAATACTTTATATTTCTCTGTTGTATAACAGGTTTTTGAATCAGAAAGCCTTGGCCTTAATTCCAGACCTGTTATTTCTACCTATGTGGTCAACATAACCAGAAAATAGAAAATGCCCAGATTTTAATTACTTTTAATAAAAATCCCTATGGTGAACAAGGACAGCCTAGAAAAAAACTATGTGAAAGACAAAAGAGGGAAGATAGCAGGCCTAAGAATGATCTATAACTATTGTTGGAATGAGAAAGTCTACCCTAAGTGTGAAAACTGAAAAAGTGTCCTGGTAGGTCAAAGTACCAACTAAATACAATTTAACATGACAGTCTTCTAAAGCAGTGCTTATGGATGAGAAGGTAAAAAGGAATGTAGAGAAGCTCTTGTAAGATTGGCTGGTAAAAGGGAAAAGAAGTACAGGGGTGGGGGATGGGGTTCTGTAAGACAAAAGAGAGGAAAAAATCAAAGGATACATATCCCCTTAATAATTGATAATAATAATAATAATAATAATAATAATAATAATAATAAACAATGTTAGAAAAATTGTGCGTCTGTACAAATAGAAGGAGAGTAGACCTTGGGTGGTGAACACAAAATAGAGTATATAGATATTGCATTATAAAGTTGCACACCTCAATTTACATAATGTTATTAAGCAATGATACCCCAATAAACTTAATGTTTATGAAAAATAAATTAGTTAATTAAAAACAAAAAAAGAGAAATGGCTACCATTAAAATAGGAATCTTATAACTGCCCCAAATAAAAAAATGAATAGAATATGAATGAACACATACAAATCTACTGCTAAAAAACAAAAAATGAGAATCTCAACATCTCTACTGAGGACAATTCTCACAAAAATAACCATGAAGCACAAGAAAACTGAACACAACATTCTAAAATAAATTAAATAGCCTTAAAGACACATTTATAGTTATTTTTTTTAAAGCCTTGGAATAGAAATTCAAAAACTAAAAAACAGTGGCAAAAAAAGACAGAAATTTAAAAAGAATTTAGAGAATTTAAGAAAGATATGAAAAAGACAAAATGAAGATTAAAGTATAAAATGCTCAAAAAATAATAAAGTCAAAACTTACTAAAGGCATTGATGAAAAGCAAGGAAGCAATTGAGAGAATAAAAAAGAACTAATAAAAACAAAAAGAATTAGATAGAAAGTGGCTGCCCTGGAAGACAGGAAAGAAAAATCAGCATATCTGTAACTGGAGTCCTTTAAGAAAAAAAATAAAACCATGGAAGATAACATATATAAAAATATAACTCAATAAAACTTGCTTTAAATGATAAGATCTGTTGGTACCTAGCGAGAGAAACCAACAGGTACGTGCAAAATGTACTCAGAATGATCAACTATGATATCCTAGTAAAACTAACAGACTTCAAAGATAAAGAAAAAATATTCTCAAGGCTTTCAAGCAGAAAGATCAAATAACTTAAAAGTCAGAAGAATTAAACTGTCATCAGTCTTCTAAAAAAATAGCATATAAAGCAAGGCAACAATGGAGCAGTATTTAAAAAAAAAAAAAAACTAAAGGAAAGAAAGTATGAACCTAGAATTTTAGAACTAAGGAAACTTTTTTTCAAGTGTCAAGGTTATATAGAACAGTTTTAAGATAAAGAATGGGGAATTCTGCATCCATGAGTCCTTACCTATTGGAAAATGCACTTTGTCCAACCATGAGATGACCGGGCAAACATCATGATGGGCATATAGATATACCCGTATCTATAAAACTCTAAGACTAAATCACAGGTGGTTAAGAGGTCAGATGGTTAATATACAAATGCTATATGTGCCAAAGTAGAAATAATGCAACTGAAAAAATGGGGGGAGAAAGTAGAATAAATATATTGATTGTTGTATAGGCAAAAAGTATAAATTAAAGGATTCAATAAAAACTAATAAACTAGATGATAAAAGTTAAATATAAACAAGAAGCATTAAACATTAAGTACAAAGGTAACTACTAGAAAAAAATAAATAGCAAAAAAATACACATCGTGTCATGAAAGTTATTAATAAATGACCCTCCCAAAACTAGGCCCTGTTTTTTTTTTTAATTTCTATAGGATCCTGATGGTTTTATAGGAGAATTATTTTAAATCTTCAAAGACCAAATAGACCCATTGTTGAATACATGGTTCTAGAGTATTGATAATGAAGGAAAATTTCCAATATCTTTATTAAAGCAAGTATAATATTGATACTAAACATGATAGAAATAGCACAAGAAAGAAAATTGTAGGACAGTGTCATTCATGAATATTAATACAAAAATACTAAATGAAACATTAACAAATAGAACCCAATACCATACATAGGAAAATAATACAACCTGACCAAGTGAGATTTATTCCAGGAATGTAAGTCTGAGTCAATGTTAGGATATCCATTAACATTATTCATGATGGGTCTAAGGAGAAAATCATAGATTATCTCCACAGATGCTGAAAAAGCTTTTGACAAAATTCAATACTCATTCCTCATTTTTAAAAAAGCTAAAAAAAAAAAAGGAATTGAGGGATACATTTTTTAAACATAAATTAATCTGAATCAACATATATCTAAATATCTATTTTCTATCTATCTACCTTGGTCCTAAAGATAGTATTTAATGAGAAAGCTCTAACACCAGGGAAAAAGACAAGGATGTCCTCTATCTCTGTTACTATTCAACGTGGTATTAAGTGGTATTAAGTCAATGCAATCAGACAAAAGAAATCAAAGGCATAATGGTAAAGAAGAAGCAAAATACCTCTATGGGTGCATATGACTTATAATGTCAATGATAAAAATAATCCAAACAATAAAATAAATGGACAGCAGGATATATAATTAACACACAGAAATCAATGGCCTTCATATACACAAACATAACCAATCAGCGGTCATAATAGTAAAGAAACTCGAGTTACAAATGTCAACCAAAATGACCAAACACTTATAAATAAACCTAACAACATGCAATCCTGGGCTAAGAAAAACATTTTTCTTTTGACATTAGTATAAAAGCTATGGATTATAGCACTTTAATAATTTTAATTTTCTAATTTTGATAATCATACTATGGATAGTAAGAGAATGTTCTTGATATTATGAAATACACACTTAAATATATAGGGGTAAAAGGCCATCATATCTGCAAATTACTCTCAAATGTTTAAAAAATTACATATATTTTTTAGAAAAAATATAAAATATACATAATATGTATGTGTATGTATGTAACATACACATATATATACAGAGAGAGACAAAATGGTAAAGCAAATGTAATAAAATGTTAAAATTTGGATAATTTGAAGGGTACAGAGAAATTATTTATATTATTTTTGTAATTTTTATTTAAGTCTGAAATTATTTCTGAATAGAAACATTTAAAAGATAAAAAGTAGTAAAAAGAAAACAAATGGTAGGCCTAATATTGGTTATATAAATAATGGTATAATAGAATGAATTATTAAGCAACCAATGGAGGAAGGATTGAGCTAGATCTAGCTGTGCAAATATTGACTGATCTCCAAGCTATATTAAGTTTAAAAAGCAAGATGCAGAATGGTGAATATGCTGTATCCTTTTTTGTGTTTAAAATGCGTATGACTGGAGTCATAAAGAGTACAGTGAAATAAAAAATAAGGGGTATCAATTCTCACAGACATGTAAGGGGGTGGAAAACAGCTCTGAAAATTACTGAAGAAAGAACACGGAAAACTGCCTACATCATTCCTGGCCTTGTGTTTCAGCACACATGTACACATTCTGGAATATCAAGACTAGAGAGCATCTTGTAAAAAAAGCTTATAGGTAGGGACACATAAACCCAGAGAGGTGAAGCAATTTTCTCAAGACCACATTCACTTGTAACAACTTCTCAAGTCTCTTGACTCCTAGTTTAGTTCTGTTTCAATTAATTTATTCATGCATGCATTCATTCCTTCACTCATACATTCAAAATATCCATTGATTATCAACTGTGTGCCAAGTACTATGGCAGCCCTGGGGACCACAGTGGTAAACATACCCAGATGTGGTCTCTGCTTGCATAGTTAGAGGCAAAGACAGACATCAGTCAAGAAATCATACAAATTAAAAATATTTTTTGAAGAGTATGGGAAAATATATATTAAGGGTGAAATTAGAAAACATAATGGAAGATCTGATTTCCATGTGAAGGCCAAGGTAGGCTTACTCAAAGAAGTGAAATTCAGAGACCTGAACAACCAGTAGATTGATCTGTTAATGATCAAAGGAGAAGAATGGTATGTGCAAAGGCCCTAAGGAGGGAAAAATAGAAAGGAAATCAATTTTGGCTAGAGTGCAGTGAACAAGAAAGAAAACGATATCCTAAAAGGCTCCAGTGGTAAGTAGGGACCAGATAGTGCAGGCCTTGCATGCCACATATTTGCTTTGCTCCCGACTTGTATAAGTGGAGGAACAGAGGAAAGGAGGGAGAGTAAGCACACATTTTCATTTAAGAGTTTTGAACTCCTCCAGTATTTTTAGGACGGGCGAGCTCTGTTCCAATATTTAAGACTCTGGGTCCAGTAGAGAGCCTTTGAGGTCTTATGAAAAAGAGGTGACAACAGATCTTAGCTTTACTTTAGATTAGGTAAATTAGATTAAGTCAGGTTAAATTAGGTTAGAATAAGTTAGATCACTCTGGCTGCTCAGTAGAGGACAGGATGTAGGGGCAAGAATTGAACTTCAAGGCGGTCTTTGCAAGTTGTCTAGATGAGGAGGGATAGAGTTGTGGATTAGGAGGCTAGCTAAGAAGGGGGCAAGCAGTGGGCAAGAATGGATTAGTAATGGACTTGGATAAGGGTAGTGAGGGAGGGAAAGATGTCAAGGATAGCATGTAGGGTTCTACTTGAGCACCTGAGTAGGTAGGAGTGCCATTTGCTGAGAGACCCATACCTTTATCTGCACAAACATAAGCTTCTGTCAAATCTACCAAGATTCAATCTGGACAAAGCTGGTGTCCATGCCACGGCCCCATTTATTTCAGCTGAATAAATTCAGAGTTCAGGCATCTGTCTTCAATTGTTCATAGTAATAATCTAAAATATCATTATGCTCCCCCAAAATTACTCTCCCAGAACAAAAGCATAATGATTCACTGGTAAGCAGATGAAGAGCATAAGAATCTAACATCAATCCTATTGAAGGAATAAATACTTTATAAATTCTGGCCCTCTGAACCCAAGGTGCTCATTTATGCATTGCTGGAGGAGGAACATTCTGGTATAAACTATGGATGATCTGCTGTTAACTTCAGGAAAAAAACCACCTCTCTCTAGCATTGTGCACATGTCTGGAGGGTCTTCTTGCAAGTATCTTAAAGTATCTTAGAGTGTGAGCCAAATAGGCCACTCTGAGAATACATAGGGGTATTTAAACTCTGAGAGAAAAAGCTGCCTACCTTATTCTATGCAGTAGTTCTACATTTAGGAGGTGTCTTTTTCTGAAACCATCCCAGAATATCAGATAATTAAGGGTATTATTTATCTTCAATGCTCTGATTTACAGGAGGAAACTGAAGCCTGACACAGTATCAATATCAATATCAAGTCAGAAAAACCATGGCTGGGGCATAGCTGAGTCTCCACTGAGCACTGAACTCATGAGGCCACTTGACTCCTTTCAGCTCTACAGCCTGAGCTACATTGTGATTCATGTAAGAGAGGACACTCTTGGTGGTATGTGTGTGTGGTGGGGGAGACTTGACCATTAGTTTGCTATGTCCATTTCTGCCAGTGGAGTCAGCCTCGTACACAGGCCAGCTTTTTTTTGCATTTGTTTTGCTTCTTAGTTTTATTTTTAAAGACAGAAGAATAGAAAGGTGGAGAGGGTATGGGTAGTGATAATCAACTAGGATTTTGAACTCAGCCTATATTGTCTGCCTGAAAGGATTCAGGACACTGCCTCCAACTCACCTTTCTAGTCATTTCCTGTTTTTAACAGGTTTCTTATGGCCCCATCACTTTCTTGTAACCCCTAAAGGCATTTTGTGCCCACGTCACATAGGCATTTCCACTTTTATGCCTTTGTTCAGGAGGCACCCCACCTGAAATGCCCACCCTGACTCACTCTTGGCTTGTCTTTACTGCCTGCAAGGACCACCTCAACTTTTGCCTCCTGTAGGAGGCCATTCAGGACTCTGCCATTCAGAGGCAATATTTTCCTCCTTTAAACTCCTTCCACTCTTCTCTGGATCTACTTCATAGCACTTTATATTTGCTTGGCAGGAACTGTACTATGTGGCTTCTAGAAGGCAGGCATGGTTTTACTCATCTTTGCTCAACTAACACTTATGTTTTATTGAAATGGACAAAACTCCTTGATTCTGACATCTGAGACAGGTCACTGGAATCTTAGGAGCTCTATTTGCATTACCCCTCAGGGCTCAGTATTCCTTCTCAAATAATTTCTTACCTTCTTGGGTACATATCAAATGAATCTCAGAAATGAAAATGACCTTGAAGGCCATTGAAGGACCACACTTGAAGCAAAAATTCTTATATAGCAGTGTTTCTCAAACTTAAATGTACATAGAAATTACCTGAAGATCTTGTTAAAAGGCAGATTCTGATTCAGTAGGCCCAAGAGCCTGCATTTCTCACTAGCTTCCAGGGGATGCTCATGCTGCTAGCCCTGGCGTTATCCTTTGAATCATGATTCTACAGTACTCTGAAGCTATGAATGATATAAAAAGCTACCATTGTTTGAGTGCTTAGTGCTCTGGTGCATGCATTGTCTCATACAATTCCACACCAGCCCTGTGAGGTAGGTGTTACTACTACCTTATTTTATATGTAAATGTCATAGAGGTCAAGGTCACATAGCTAGTAAGTTGTGGAGCCAGGAATGAATGAGCATATTTGACTCCAATGACCCTCCTCGTCTCACCATTTTTCTTTTTCTATAACCATCTAATGAGGGAAGTTTATATCACTATTTGTAAGGGAGTAAGACTGAGACTAACTCCATGACTCCAGATAGAAAGGACCTGGATTTCTTTACTCTGTCACATACATAATCTGCACAAAGCAGAGACACAGAATATATGCTTATGTTCCAGAGTGGAGTCCTGAGAACCTGAGAATATCAGCATTCTATCCCACTTCTAAGTCACCACAAAATCCTGGCAACTATTGACTGAGAGGCCATCTTTACCTGGCCACAGACTCTAGCTGGTATAGAGATAGCATTCCTACCACCTTCCCAGGACTTGACAGCTACATAGATAGCATAGCTATCAGTGTTTCTGAGACTCTTGGCAGTCAGCAGCAGAGAATGAGGGAAGCCAAATACAAGAGCTGGCTCATGGGAAGGGGAGATCCTCAACTTGGATGACCAGTCAATGCCAAAATTAGTGCCAGGAAGAGACTGTACTAGTCACAAATCTGCCCCTGGGGCCAACTTGAACCATGATGGGTCATGGCAAGAGCTCAGATCTGGCACTAGTAAGCAACTGGAAAACAAGAGCACAGCTCCGAGCTGCTAGACCTCTGGCTAGGCAAATCAACCTCTGGGAAAACAGAACTTGATCCTCTGTCCTCTACCAAGGAGGATTTAAAGAGACCACCAAGACTAAAAGCACTAAAGGCGTCCTGTGTGCCTCCTTCTTCTGCCTGAGGAAAAGGAGAGTTGGGCTGGCAGAAGCTTAAGATTATGGAATGTTTCCTGATCTCAGCGTACCAAAAAGACTTCTCTCTTGCCCCACTGCTGGAGCCTATGGGACAGCTATCTGTACCTGAGTTACTCCTCTTTTGAGGACAACATCCATATACTCTACAGGTAAAGGTTGATACTTCCCAAGACAAGGAGACTTATAGTGCATCTTGACCCTCTTCCTCTGCCTTGTGCTAACTCTCATCTCACATTGGCCCTGCATATTGTCCCAGTGGACTGGCCCAACACCCTATAAAGACCAGTGGCAACAGGCCCATGAACAAGCATTAAACAGAGACACATATGGTTCAGCACTCAGCAAATGGCTTGATGGATGGGAATGTTTCTCTGTGCCACCATATACCCAGGTAGTGAGAGCTGAGTGACAACTTAGATACCACATCACCTATCAATGTGCCATTTCTACCCAAGCACTGCCATTAGAATGAAATGATCAAAGAAAGACGGGAAACTTGTAGACCGACTTCCTCAGGCCTCGAGTGGGTTTCCCAGGGGCAAACTGGGTGTTCGAACCTCAGAGGTGGACTCTCGGGTAGCTCAGCAAGTGGGCCCAGGCCCCATGCTCCTCAGATGGAACTGCAAGGTTAAACTGCTGCCATAACTAATGTAGGTAGAGATAGGGTCCTGGGTCAGATTGAGGAGTGTCATAGCACCCTTTCTGCTTCCTGAGGGGTTACGGGTATCCTTGTTGGAGGACCAATATGGGAAAAGGAGTAAGAGGGTTTGTATAATACCTGCCTTTAAGCAAAATGGCTGAAGTCATGAACAAAAGTATCCAACTGAGAAACTCTCGAAGGTATTGCACGGGGCTTTGTTTTGCCATATTTCCTTTTATTTATTTTGTTTGAACGGCAGTTACATTGAGCAATGGATTCACTGGGTAAGCATTGAATTCAACATTCATGCAGACCCATCTTTGTTTCCGATGCAATGAATTTTAACCAATTAGCCACAGGGTGAGGTAGACTCTAACAAAATATGTAATCACACTGCTGCCACATATTTTCCTAAGTGTAAGGCTTAGGGACAGCCTGAAGCATGCAAAATACTGTTAGTAAATCTGAGCACACCGAGTCAATACTTTGTTCTCAAAATTCAGCCATTAATCAGGAGTGAGCAGGCACAAAGCTAACAAAGGGAGATGTCCCACATGTGCAGATCAGAACAATCAGTGGATGGCTTAGAGTTTTGGTGTCCTCAGCCCAGAACCTGAGTTCTCTGTTCTCTTCCCACTCCTTCCCGCCTACCCCTGGCCTATGGAGGGGTACAGGAAAGAATGCTCCCAGGTGGTACTGAATTCTCAGAGGCTAATTTCAAGCAAGCCAGACCCTGCCTTCCTTCTCTCTTGCTTCATGGCTCACTGTTGCCATGGAGACCAGACGCCTTCTGAGTTCTGCATTTTATCTGGAGTCCAGCCTTTGAACACCTTGGTTTAGTCAAACCCACTCACTCCCCTGGCTCCCCAGAGTATGAAAATATCTAAGCTGGATTTCTTTAGTCAATGTCTCAGGGGTCTCCTTGCCACATCCACAGAGTGGTCTGAAAGATCTCACTTAAATCCTGGTGTGGGAATGAAAGCCTACAGTTTTGTAGAAGCCTATGCGCCCATTCTTTCTTTTATGAAAGAGGAGACCTAATTTCAAACCCTGTATCACATACAGCCATGGCAAACAGACAAATGGGCTGGTGGGAGAGGTGAGCATAGGCCCAGAGGACACATGGGGCTTGGACGAGCAGTGGGACTCGGAAAGGGGCTGAGGGAAAACACCAAGAAGGAAAGTGCTGTTTGGGATATCCATAGCCCATGTGAACCTGAAGAAGCTGAAGCAGGTCTCCGACCTCAGTTTTAATTACTTCTCCCTTTTATGCAGCCAGCTACCCATTCCCATGGTTATCCCTTAGACCTTGTCATTACAAAAAGCTCCCACCATTCACACAGACCAAAAGTCTCTGGCCCTTGCTTTTCCTTGCCATGCCCTCTTATTCCTGGTAGATCATTTACCAAAACTCATCACTGGCTAACACCTGTATGTTTTCTGAATGTCAGACCCCATCTTTGCTTCATCCTCTTTGCAGGAAGTAGGCACCCTGGGCCCAGCACCTTCTTCTGGACCACTGCTCTGCCTCCTTAGATTTGGGTGCTTGAGCAGGTGAGATGCCACCTCTGCAACTCCCTGTGCTTCTAAAACTTCTAAATGGGCATTAGGATGGTCACTTTTCCAGCTTCGATCTCAGCACCTGATCTGATGCCTCCACATTTATGCTCCTCCCTTATTTTCTCCTTCAGGCCCATGGAGAGTCTGGCCAGGCAGTGGGATTGGCCATATCCAGAATAGTACCCAGGGAGCATCATTTACACAGAATAAAGACATTATTTTCAGGATCTTTCTATGGGGTCTGGGAAGCAACTTCTTTCATTCTGGCATTTTCTCCACCTTCCAGGTACTCTTAGAGAAGTCCTAAGGCCTCTGAGTGCCTTGAGGCTTTGCAGGTATCAGCTCAAAGCAGTAGTGTCTTCATTCCACTATGAGCGCTAGAGATAGGTGAGAAAGATACTCTGACATTGGACTGGCTGGGCCTTCTCAGACATCGTCACTAGGGTGACCAACTGTTCCCATTTACCCATTGCTGAGGGGTTTCTAAGGACAGAGGCCTTTCTGTGCTAAAACTTCAACAGTCCTGGGAAAACTGGGATGGTTGGTCACCCTAACCCTCACTCAGAGCTGATGACCTTGCTTCTTAAATCACTGAGCAATGATCACGTGTATCTACCTGGCATGCATCTGTGGCCATATACTCTGCCTTGCACCTATGACTATAAGGCCAGCCCCTCCACCTGGATGGTGGATTCCATTTGCTCTCATCTATCAAGGACGTCACTTCTGAAATACCACCCCACTCCCTGCATAATCGATTTTCCCTTCATTACTGGATCATTCCTATACAAATATACTATAATTTCTCCCATCTTAAAAATAAACAAAAACTTCTCTACATCATACTCCCTTCCAGCTACTGCCCTCATCCTCTACTCTCCTTCATATTAAGACTCTAAAGGCTATACCTGCAATCTCCTGTTCCTCTTCTTCCATTCTCTTATTTTAAAAAAATCTTTTCTACTTTATATTATAGAACATTTCAAACAGCCCAAAATAGAGAGGTGAGCATAATGAGCCCTCCTCTTCTCATTACTCAGTTTGCCCAGATCATACAGAAGCACATCCCAGACATTATTCATCCTCTCTTGCATTCATCTTGACAGGCGTGTTGTCCAGCCTCCAAACTGTGGTTGCTGAGCTCATCAATGACCTCCATGTTACTAGGTCACATACAGTGGTCACTTCTAGGCTTCATCTCATTGGACCTCTCTATACATCATAAGAGCAGATCATTCTCTCCCTTGGAAACACTCATTTGTTTTTCCACTTAATTTCCAAGACTCACACTGCCATGGTTTTCTTGCTCCCTGGCTGCCCATACTTGACTAGTCTCCTCTGTAGATCCCGCCTCATCTCCCAAACTTCTCCATATTGGGGTGTTCAATGGCTTCTTTCTGAAGCCTTTGCTAACCTGGGAAGTAGCATTTACTCCCTAGCTGATCTCACCCAGTCTCTTGGCTGGAAACTCCTACATTTATATCCCCAGCCAGGGCCTCTCCCCTGAACTTGACATTTCCACATGGATGATTAATAAGCATCTAAAACTTACTATGAAGCTAGAGTGAATTCACCTCACCCCCAACCTCTGCCTAAACCCTGCTCCTCCTACAGACTTCCATCTTCCTAATCCCCAGGTCAAAACATTTTGTTTTTCACCTCGAGCAGAGTGGAAACCAGATTCTGGGCCCAGTATGGTCAAGATCCAGGCCCACTCTGACCTCAACTCCTACCGCTCACACCCAGCTCCATTTGCTCTAGTCTCACAGTTGTCCCCATGCAAGCCAGGTGGGCAATGTACCACTGTTCTCTTGGCCTGGGAAACCCTTCCACAGGAATCCAGCTGACTTGATCCTTTACCTCCTTCAATCTTTGCTCATATGTCAAATTTTTCTGAAGTCTTCTGGATGCTCTTTTAAAAACTTGAACTCTTCTCTCCATTTCCCTCTATCACTTTGCTCCATAGTTCTTAACTCCATCTTGACTTCCTTCCTTCCTTCTTTCCTTCTTTCTTTCTTTCTTTCTTTCATTTCTATCATCTATTAATGGCATGTAAATTTTTCTGCTGTATCCTCAGTACCTAGAACAGTGGCTGACACAGAGCAGGTGCTCACCAAATGTGCTTACACAAAATGAACGATTAGATGGGCAATAGTATCTGCCTCCTACAAAGGGGCAATCACTTTGCAGTGCCTACCTTTTAGCAATGGCTTTCCGAATTCTTCTCTCTCTCTATCTCTCTGGCTCTCTCTGTCTCTGTCTCTGTCTCTGTCACACACACACACACACACACACGTGCGTGCGCGCATACACACACACTACCTGGCTCCTGGAATGATGTAAAGAACCTAGTGAACAATGGAAAATACCAGAAGAGTGGGAACAGGAACCAGCACATCACAATCACCCTGCAAACTGCTTAGGTGCATTTGCTGCCATTACCCCTATAAGGACTAAGGTCTGGTGTGGCTTGGGATGCACTAGTGGAAGTCATTGGAATTAACAATATTGATGTGTGGAGACTTCTACCCGACTCAAAGAAAAAAAAAAAAAAAACCTAGCTGGAGAAATTTTAAACAAACTGCCTAAAACGAATAGGGTCTCTGTAGGTACAGACAGACCTCGAGAAATTATCAGAGGTGACTCCCTTTCTAGGAGGTCAGACCCTGCTAATATGGTGTTGATGCTCTAATTTCTGGTCCCTCTAATTTTTATGACTTCCTGTCTTGCAAAATGTGTACCTCTAATAAAGACAGCCATTGGTTACTGAGTGCTCACCAATGTGTGGTTCCCATTGAGCCATTACCAATGAACTATCTCAGCTCTTTCTATTTTCAAGAGGCAGGATGTGCAGTGGTTGGGAGCATGCTCTTGAAAAACAGACATGGATTGGGAATGAAACAGTATTGTTTGATGTTGACCTGGGCAAGTTATTCAATTGCTCTAGTTTCAGTTTTTCCACCTATAAAATAGGGAGAACAAGAACTTTCTGAAATTAGAAAAGTCCTCACTGAAGCTAGAGTACACTTCTATCTCCATATGCCTCTGGGGCCTGTGAAATGGAACACGGACTGGTGTCATCTAAGCTTCCAATGAAGGCTCCCAGTGCCATTTAGAACAGGGACCATCTATGCTTGGTTCTCAGGTAATCAGTTTCATTAGAAACATATGTTAAATTCAGGGATGTGGGTTGGTAGGACAACAGCATTACCTTCGAAAGAAGGTGTGGGCTATCCTATTAGTTCTGAGAGATACACTGGGTCTACACAATGGCTGGGTTCCACCAGAAGGCCTTAGACAAAATGTAGAAACAAAGGGGTAAAAAAGGAATAAAGGAAGAGAGATAAGAAAGACAGTAGGTGGAGTTGAAACAAAACAAAACAAACAAACAAACAAAAAATATATATATATATGGAAATAAAAAAGGAATGGAAGAGGATTGAACATGCAGGATGGAGAATGGTGCCACATTAGAGATCACCAAATGGTTCCCTTTCCATGGGGTTTTTACATGGGGTTGGTCTGCCTATAGGTACCAGAGTTGAACTTGGTTTGCTCTGAAGGGAGAACGGAGCTTGGCCCTTTTCCAAAGATCTAGGCTGTGTGGGAACTAAAGCGTCCCTGATATTAGAAGGGAATCTTCATTTCCAAAGCTCCCCCACCCTCTGCCACCTCCTCTACCCACAGTCTCTTTGCTCATGAAACTTTAGTCATTATCTAACTAGGAAAATACATGCAATTTACATTCCTGGGAAGAGGAGGTTTTGGAGGCCTTTGGGTGGATGAGAATGGAGAAGAAGATCTGGTAAGGGCTATGGACATGGGGAGTGCAGGCTATGTATGCACAGGAGGGCTGGATGAGGCCACAGAAAATGTTAAGATGAGGGAGATAATATACAGTGGCTACACCCAGGAAGCGTAAGGCCTCCTGGATACACCAGGTGACAGTGACCTAGAAAATAGGTAGGGATATGGAATGATCTTTATGTTGCTCTGATGGAGGTCTAGTTAATTTGAAGGCAGCCTTACATTTATAGCCTGATAAATGTGTGATCTGGCTCCCCTGTGGCTCTGATTCCATCTTCTTCTACTCTTGGCCTCTTCTATTCTGCTGCACTCACACTGGCCTCCTTCCTACTTCTTGACATCACAAGAAAGCTACCTCAGGATCATCCTGTTGCCTCTGCCTGGGATGTAGGTCTCTGCTCAATTATTAGCTTATCCAAGAGGGCTTCTCTGATAAGAACTCCCTGCCATAGAACTCCCTGCCCCCTTACCTGCTTTAGGTTTTATCCTTACACTTATTATCAAGAACTCATTTTGTCTGCTTCCCGCAATGGCATGTGAGCTCCATAAGGACAGATCTTATTTTGTTTGCTTCTAAATATTGCTTAGCACATGGCAGGCCTCATGAAATATTTGTTGAATGAATACATGAACTAGAAGATATATAGATATAGACATAGACATAGATATAGATATATGTAAATAGGAAAGGGGGAGAGAGACAGAGAGACAGAGAGAGAGAGAGATATGGATGGAGGGAGAGGGAGAGAGAGAGATGGAGGGAGGAAGAGAGAGAGGAAGGGAGGGAGGGAGGGAGGAAGATTGATTGATTGAACTGTCTGGTGTTTCGGGGTGAACCATTTACAAGGGGTAGAGGTAGAGTGGGAAAACACTGCAGTTGAGACACCTTAGTAAGAGTTGCCATGCTCTGTGGGAAAGATCCAAATTCCTAGCTCTGCTCCATGGGTCATAGAAGCATGGTAGCCAGCTTCCAAAATGGCCCTCGATGATCCTTGGCACTTGATATTCACACCCCCGATTAGTCTCCCATTCTGTATGGG
Source organism: Pteropus alecto (assembly GCF_000325575.1). Taxonomy (NCBI): domain Eukaryota; kingdom Metazoa; phylum Chordata; class Mammalia; order Chiroptera; family Pteropodidae; genus Pteropus; species Pteropus alecto. Next base: position 6,568,344 of record NW_006442497.1, on the reverse strand, counting down.
GCTGACTTGCGTAACCAATAGAATATTGTGAAAATGATGGTGTGTAACCGATAGGCTTGGTCATAAAAGACATTGTAGATACTGTCTCTTTCTTGGATCACCCAGTCTGAGGAAGCCCTGCCACTATGTCGTGAGGACAAATAGCCATAGAGAGAATGTCATAGGGAGTAACTGAGGCCCCCTGCCACCAGCCAGCACCATGTGAGAGAATTATCTTAGAAGCAGGTCCTCCAGCCCAAGCCAAGCCATCAGATGATGCAGCCTTGCTGACATCTTGTTTGTAACCTCATGAGACCCCAAGCCAGAAGCACCCAGCTCAGCTGCTTCCAAACTCCTGACGTGCACAAAACTATGTGAGATAAATGTTTACTACTGTTTCAAAATGCTACTTTTTAGAGTGATTTGTTTCACTAAAATAGGTAATTATCACAAAGTAGATGACATGAAGACTGGCCATCCTGGGTTTGAGTTAATATGGGTTTAATTAGGATTGTGTCTTTCGCTGGTTAACTGTGCAGCCCATTTCCCCTTCTGTTCACAATTTGATTCTGCAATTCTTATTAGCCACAAATGCCACCTGTATCCTCAATAAACTTTATTTAGACACAAATAGACACAACAGAAAATACATACACAGATACATATATTTTTTTCTATATAGGATAAACACACATCACATAGAGAATTTAAAAAGTAGGTGCATGGAATGTAAGAAAAATATTGCAAAGTTCCTTGTTCACTCTCACTTAAAACAGACACATATTTCAGCAGAAGACAGGGATATACCATCCCTACAACAGAATTCACAGTTGGTCTATAACAGTACACAGGTGTTAGGAAGGTAATCAGAGGAGTTAGGGAGCCAGTTACTCTTGATATGACATAATGCTCACAATACTAGCAGGACTCTGTTTAAACAAAAGACAGAATCAAGGATTCCAAACCTCCTACACAGATGCTCTGCAAGCTGTCAGATAGGTCATAAAGCAGCTCAGCAGAAATGCCATGTTAGCTTTCATGTTGCAGCTTGAAGGTCTTCATAACCTCTACCTTTGTGTCCACATCATAGAGAGTTTACATAGACACACTTAGGATGCTGAAACTCTCAACGTGCATGCCGGCTTCAAAACTCACGGTATAGTACACTGACATCAGTTTATAAAATGTGACTTTAAAGAAAAAAAAGGAATAATAGCCAAGAAGACAACAAGTATTTTGCAAATGTTGCCACATCCATTGGCAGTGTTTCCCACCACGCTGCCTGTGGTCCCCTCCCACAGGGAGCCATTGGCATTTGTGTCCTGCTCCACACCATGGGTGGAGCGGGATGGATGTCTCTTGGAAGTCTATTATTGCCCTCTAAAGTCACACTTGTGACCTTTTGGTCACTCTTGTCTGAGCCATGCATGTCACCAGGACAAGCTGCAATGAAACTGCCCTATTTATTCCTGTCCTGGATAAGCCTCTGGTCTCCAAACCATCTTCACATTTCAGATCAGGGATCCCTAGGCAACCTCTGTATTTTAGTAAAAAATGGTTTCCACTGTACCCTTCGTGTGTCCTCTTCCTAATGTGACAAATCCAGATGAGATGAAGTTATGGAGATCAGCTCCTCCACTTCGGTAAGCATCCTTCCCATAATGTCCTGCAAGAAGATGGGGCAGAATTACCCGGCGCATCCATGACAGCAACAAGACAAATGTTGCAGTTTCAGCTCACCTAACAATGGTGTTGAACTTAATTTCAAGTCAGCAGCTAAATCAGAAGGTAGAAGCAGTCAAGGAAAAAATATATATACTAATTTCATAAATTTATATATAAATATATAATATATATTTTATAAATATATAAAGTATATATTTCTACTATTTATATATAGTAAATAGTATATCAACATATTAGATATATATTACTGTGCAACAAAGACTACGAATATATATACACACATATATTATGAATATATATATACACATATATATACATATACACACACATATATAAACTGCAACAAAGAAGACAGTTTTGGAAAGGTTATGTTGAAAGCAGAGGCAGGGAAAAGGGGACACATGGCTTGATTTTGGCATTTCTGACTGAGCACACCAGAACATCAATCAGTTTGTCCTTCCATCCCTCCTTTTGCCCCAGCTTCTTTCCTTCTCTTTCTTGCCTTATTCACTTGTTTTCTTTCTTTCTAAAGCACAGAGGCATGGGTCTGATCAAGGCTGCTCTATGTATGTGTATATTTAAGAATGATACCACATCCTATGGAACTATAGCCTTGTAGCTTAGAAGAAACCCAACATCAGCTAAAGTTGACAAGTAGAATGCTGGTTATAAAACACTGGAAAAAATATTTCTGTGCCTTCCTCTCTTGATTTTCTGCAATAAGATCTTGTCTTTCAGCATCCATCTACCTGTGGGGTGGTGTGAGGAAAAGGCTGAAGGTAGGTTAGGACCCCGGGAGGAGAAATTCAAAGAGAAAGAGGGTTAATCTGCTTCTGACATTAGAAATAGGATTTCACAAAAAGTTTGAAATACAGACATTGTAAAGAAAGAACTCTCTAAACGCCGTCCTGAGATATATACATATGAAAATGGAGAAAAGCCATTTTTTGTCATGTTGCCACAAAAGTGTATTAAAGACCATACTTATAATTATAACAATGTGAAGAACTACCCAAGATGTAATGTTAAGTTAAAAGATCGGCAGAAAATGCTATATTAAATATGCTCACAATGCAGGCAAAAATTCAAACAGTACATTAAAAAAAAAAAAAAAAGATTGAAAGAAAACATAGCCAATACAGACAACTGCCTTTGGTTAGTTAAAACACGAATCTTTTTTTTCCCCTCTCACCTTTCAATTTTTCTATATTTTCCAAGATTTCTTTCTATTATGAGTATGTAATTTTTATAATATAAATAGGCAAAATACATTTCTAATGGAAAATGTACAATAAGTATAAAGACAACTCAAACCACATTTTTTTCTTAGTGAGGCACCCTCTGCATTAGATCTCAAACCTGGGTGTATGTCAGTATCATCTGAAAGCATTTAAAAACAGATGTCCAGTCACTACTCCAGGGATTATGTTTCAGTTGGTCAGGGATAAGGTAAGCCTATTTTTAAGATGCTCTCTAGGTAATTCTAATGTGCCACTGGGAAGAAGAACCATTGCCATAGAGTAAGTAGAGAAACAACCTAAGGTCAGTTTATTCATGTGGGTTCAATCACCATTTGCTGGGACCCTCATGGGTGCTCTAGCATTCTCCCTCAAAAGAGTGGAGTCTGGCTGGCCCTGTTCTGTCCTTCTCCCAGATCAGTAGCTCTCAAACCTGAGTATGCATCAGAAAAAACAGGAGGGTGTGTTTAAACAGACTACTGCACCCGCTCTCAGAGTTTCAGATTCAAGGGTTTGTATTTCTATCAAATTGTCTGGTGATGATGATGATGCGGGGTCCAGGGACCAAACTCTAAGAACCATTGTCCTAGCATATCAGGAACATAAGAAAATTATACCACTGATTCTCTCATGCCCTCCACTCTGAAATAAATATCTCATTCCTCAAGGCACAAAGCTTTCCACAAGGAACTCTCTTGCTACAAAACACTGGGGTCACAAGAATTTTATAGAATAGAATTATTGGAGCTGAACTAAGAGCCTTCTGCCCATATCCCAAGCCATATCACAGCTCCAGAAACCAGACTCTAGTTCTTAGATAAATTCATCTTCATCAGGGGTTGAAGGAGAGAGGGACAAGGGAATGTAATAGGGTATACTACAAGCCCTAGGGAGAGAGGAACCCTTGTCCTGTAATGTAGTCACTTTCTCTCCACCCATCTCCCAACAACAGAAGAGTAAGAGAAGGAAGTAAGAATTCAGAACCCTCATAAATTTGGATCTCATTAATTCAGAATCTGTGATACATCCTGCAGAATTTGGACTGGTTTATTTTTGTGCTCCTCATAAATAATATTTTTGATAAACAAATCAATACTGAGAAAGATGGAACATAAAACATTGCCTGTGCTATTTACAGTCATTTTTATCTGTCAACTGGAATAAGGCCCCTCAGGACTAAGCATTGCCCTAGTGCTTTGGGGCTATGCTTTTGGAAAGGAAGCTGAAATTTCCTGATCCCCTACTATGTGCCACACAGAGAGACAGAGACTCTGAAAACATGGCTTATTTTTTTTTTGCATAATAATAGTGAACATTTTGTAGCATATGCAGTTTACAAAGATCTTTCACATGTACTATTTCCTTAAGATTTTAATCACTACTGCATGGTAAATTGTCTATTATTATTATGCCCCCATTTTATTGATGGAAAATTGAATCCAAAGTCCACAATCTTTCTATAATTCTCACCCTAGCAACCTGACTCTCTGATCTGAATGAGTGCAGGCATGACCCTTCTGGGACTTTAGCCAGGACCCAGTGGAAATGCTAAGCTAGAAATCTACTTGGTGATGAACAAGTTCATAGAAATTGGAGGTCAGAGGTATTGAGCTTAAAGTACAAAGGTTCTGAATTGGGAAAAAGAAAGATATGCTAAGGGGCCAGGATCAAGAGCTGTTATCAGGAATAAAGAAGTTTATGGTCAGATCAGTTTGGAAAACTTTGATTAAATGAAATAAAAAGTAAACATAAAAACCAAGTCTAGAAACTAATCAATGAGCACCCAACTCTTCATGAAGCCTTTATACTTTTCAAGGGCATCTCTTGGGTAATTTTTGAGAAAGCTGCCTGTGAGGTTGAATTGGAAAAGGAAGAGTAGCAGTTTCAGCTTTTGCTCAAGCCATGGTCCTCAAATTTGAACTCATCAGACTCACCTGAATGGCACACAGATACTGGGCCCCAGCCAAGGAATTCTTCATTTAGTAGGTCAGAGGTGAGGCATGATCATTTCCATTCTAACAAGTCCTCAAGTGATGCTGATGATAACCACAGGTCCAGGGACCACACTTTATAATACTATGTTAAAGAGAACTATTGACAGGCCAGTCTTCAGCTGGATACACAGTCAGTGCTAGGATGCCAAGGTCTAGAATGATTTACATCTTATGTTTCCTCCAAAGGAACAATCAGTTTAGCATGAACAAGGGCAGGATGAAGATAACAATGGTGGGTAAAAGCAAAGCCCTACACAGTTAAAAGAAAGGGATTCAATGCCCCTTCTTTGCCTTGGCGATGTGTAGTTCATCGGTTGATGATGTGAACGATATAAATGGGTCACAGAATTCTTTATGCCCTTCTCTGTCTGGCAACCACTACCCCAAGTTTACACCTTCCTGCCCATCATTGAGGCAGGAAGCCAAAGGAGTATAAACACTGCTCAAATTGCACTTCCAGAGAAACAACCATATATCCAGCAGAGCTCCAGAAAGATGTAAGCAAGAGCTCTATGAATACCCCTGTTAAGTATCAAGAGCATGACAAACACACAGCCCCT
>NW_006442497.1:6551552-6562844 GCF_000325575.1 Pteropus alecto | reverse complement strand
GCTGAACTGAACTATGCAAAGCAGCATTTGGATGACTTCTCTCCCTCCAATTCTGCGGCTGCCCTCTCACCATAGCTATCATCTGGAAGTCATAGGACAACAATCTCTAGGTATGAGGCAAATGAAAGCTAAAGGGAAGTCTGAGGCTGGGTTCCTGAGTAACTAGAGGGAAATTTTCTGTGTAAAGAGATTTGCTGCAAGAAACAAGAGGTAATATCTGACTGGTGCTCTCAATAAGATTTAAGAGAACTCAGCATCTGTGAAATTAGATCAACAACCACGGGAGACAAACAAACTAATCAAGAGAGTTTGCCTGAGCTGCAAATATGGACAACAGAGTGGATATTGAGGAAAATCGGTGAAGAAAATTCCAATGAGAAAGATGCACTAGGTACTCGGTGGAGGGACAAAGAAATGAAAACGATGGGAGAAAAGAAGAGACAGAGAGGACAACTCTAGAAGCTACTATATATTTCAAACAATATTCCCAGAAGAGAGATAGAAAGCATAATTCAGAAGTAATAATTAAAATTTATTTTTTTCTAAGTAGATGGAGATTTTAGTCTTTCCATAAAAAAAATCAAGTGTCAAACTGTATATTAGAGAAGACCTAAATCTAGATATACTCTGGTGAAATGGCATTAAAATATAAAGGAAAAAAGTCATCTTCATAAAATACTGAACCTATAGAAAGTGAAACCACCTTTTAAGGAATTTTGAGAATTTTATTTCCATAGAGGCAGGAAGTATACTGGTTGAAGAATACATACTCTGGAACCTGGCTGACAAGATTCAAACCCATCCACGCATCTGCTTCTCCAAATGCAAAAGGGAAACAATAATAATACCCATGACTAGGTTGTTGAGAAGATTAAATGAGTATATATATGTATGAATGTGTGTGTGTATATGTATGTGTGTGTGTGTGTGTGTTTAATGTGTGTATAATGTATGTGTGTATATATATATCATTTACAACAATACTACTAAATGCTATTTAAGGGTTTGCTAATATTTTTGAGTACAGATTTTTTTATTCCATTCCTCTAAAATTCATTGAAAATAATGAAAAGAAGAAAGAATTGAAAATCTTTCTTTAGAAAAAAGATAGCAGACTTTTCGCTTAATAGAGGTAAAACAATACACACACACACAAATGCAATTCAAGAAGGACTAGAAATCTAAATATGAAAAATCAAACTTTAAACCTGTTACAAAATATTGGAGAATATGTTAATGATCTCAAAGCTGAGGAAGGTTTTTAGACAAGGATTAAAATTCACTGACTAAAGAGGAAATAACTGAAAACTTGTGAACTATGATATATCAGCAATCATGAAACTACAAGTCAAACACTAGAAACATATTTACATTAATATCCCGGGCACATAAATAACTTAAATTAATAAGAAAGTAAAACAATCCAATAGAAAATATAGGCAGAAGAAATAATAGGCAAGTCACAGAAGAGAAAACCCAAAGATCAATACATATGAAGTAGTGTCCAATCTCACAAGAAATCAGGAAAGTCAAATTATAACTGTAATGAGATACAGTTCACACCCAGTAGACTGACAAAAATGAAAATGCCAGAGACTACCACCATGGATAGGTGGGAACAAGAACTCTTGCACACTTTTGGTGGGAGTGTAAATTGGTACAAGTGCTTTGTAAAGAACTTTGGCAAAAGCCAGTAAGTTGAAGATGGATATATCATAAAACTGGCAATTCCACTTTTAGGTATATGCCCTAGAAGAATCCTCACTTATGTGCATAAGGAGGTATGCACACGCATGTTAATATGTAATATTGTTCGTAATAAAGACAAATTTGGAGGAAAAAACCCTATATTCTTACTAAGAGAAAAGTAATAAATAGCAGTATACTCATATAATGTAATCCTATACAACAGTACAAATGAAATGAACCAGAACTCTCAGTATCAACATGGATGAGTCATGGTTATAGTGTTGAGTACACTAAACAAACTGAAGAAAAACAGGATGACATCATATATAGAGAGTTTTAAAACATGCAATACAACACTATATTATTTAAGGATACTTGCATATACAGTGTTATACAATACGAGGAAATTCAGGGAAATGATAAAATACTGACCAGGAAAACAGATTTTTCTGGAGGTAGAAAGGGGAATGTAATTGGGGAAGGGTATATGAGGTGTTTCTGTATTTTTATCTCCTATGCTGGGTAGTTGGGGAGATGTTTGACTGTTAAATAACTATTTTATTTTGTTTAATGGTAGAGAGACAGACAGACCGAGATAATGGATGAATAGATAGATGATGGATGGATGGATGCATGGATGGATGGATGGATGGCTAAATTAGATATGTGATAGGGAGATATATAGATGAATAAACAGATACATATATGATAGATAGGTCATTAGTTAGCTAGTTAGTTTTTGGTTAAGTAACTGTTACCCAAGGATTTCATCCACTGCCAAATTATCCTCCAACAATAAAGGGAGCAAAGAGTCTCCAGTTTTTAAAAACTAAGAAACCAAAATACCTCATAAGTCCTCACTGAGGGGGAGAAAAAGCTAACCAATGATATCTGCCAAGCAAGAAGTAAAATCATCGAATTTCTAAAATCATGGATTATTTATTTATAATCTTTAAGCACTACACAAACTCATTCATTAAGATTAGGAAATTAGATTACACATTTTTAAAATTTAACAAATTGTCTTTATTGACAGAAATAAAGTTGAGTGATACTGAAGTTGCCCTGAAAAATCTGGTATGCAAATAGGTCAATAAAAGTACACTATTGTGATGAAATGAAACAAAAAAGTAGCTTCAGTGATAGCGGGGACAACTTTCCATTTTCTGAGACTGCTTGAAATGCAAAACATGCAAGCAGAACAGATCGGGAGCTGCCATCTCTGAAAAGCTGATAGGGAGCTCAAATAGTGCTAGCAGCCTGCTATGTAATTGCTCCACTGCCAAACTTCTCTATGAAAAAATATAACACAGACAACAATTAAAACACATGTTAAACCCTAGGAAAATATTTTCAATACATGTGAGAAAGGAGTTTTCCCTTTGTTTACAAAAGAGTCGATCATATTAATAACAATAAAACACTAGAAAAAATGTGTAAGGAATATGAACAGGTAATTATACCCCTCAAAAAAAGAAAAAAAAATTGTAAAGGCCAATGGAGATATAAAAATATGATTTAACTCATAATTAAGGAAATGCAAATCAACATATGAAGTACTTTTTAAAAAACTAATAGGTTTAGTAAAACTTCCTTATTCTGATTATACCCAATGCCAGGGGACTAGGCTCTCTTATTGCTGCTGGTGGGAATTTAAATTAGTGGCACCTGTTTGAAAAAGAGACCTTAGTATCTCACTGCTATGAATTTACCCTACATATATGCTCTTAAGTTTTTCCATAATCTACGAACCAGGCTAGACAGTGCAGTAGCATTGACTGCAGTAGTTTCAGTCAATGGGGCACTGACTAAGTAAACTGGAATCCATACATGTGATGGAATACTATGCAGCCATTAAAAAGAATGAGGCAGAGCTATATGTGCTGCTATAGGAAGATCTCCAAAATGTAGAAAGTTAAAAAAAAGGCAAGGTATAAAGCAATGTTTTAGTATGAACCTTTTTATATAAATAAGAATGAAAACAATATACACAGAGAGAATATATAGAAATCCATCGTAGATAGGATGGTTTCTACAAACAATACTTTTTTCTGGAAATAATCATGCATACAAACAACTAAAACTTCCTTTCCTTTGGAGAGAGGGTCTAGGACAAAGGAAGAGAGGTGTTTACCTTTGAGTTTTATTGCTTTCTTTTCTGTTTAACTTTTCTAAACATGTATATGTGTTATTTTAATTTTTGTACTATTTGCAGAGTTTATATGGGATTAGGGAGTAGGAACATGGGCCAGCCTTTGTTTTCCTCTTTGTACTTCCTTATATGGAAAAAAAAAAAAAAGAACTCTAATAAATGTTATTTTGTAAAAAGAAGTACAAGGTCCAGAAAGTAACAGGGGCCACTTTTCCTTGTGTAAATGGCAAGGTACTCATCAAATGCAGATACTAATACCCACCTGGCAGGAGTGTGGTAAGAATTAAATGAGATCCTGTGTATAAGTCATTTCGTTTACTAATCCACACCAATAAGCCTCAATAAATAGAAGCTGCTATTCACATCAAGACTAGTCTTTCCTCTTTCCCATACAGGGAACTCCCTGGCGTCCTCTTACTCTGCATGCCCCCCAAGCTGACCTCAGGCCAAAAAGAGCCAAGAGCAGAAGGAGCTGGAGAGAGCTTGGGCTTTGCTATCTGGCCTGAGAGCTCTTCCCACAGGAAACCCAAGGATCCTTCCAGTTCCCAAGAGCCTGCACCATTTCTCCATTATGGGAGGGAGCTGGGAGCCAGGGGGCCTGTGTTCCTCTATGAGTCACTTTTTGTTGAGGAAATAAGGCAGCTCTAAGCTTGCTCCAGCAAGGTAAACTTGGGAGCAGGCCAGGTTTAATTGCAGATTGCGCTGACAGTGACTATTTACTGGTGTAAAAATCTCTAGAGAGCAGCTACTGAGAATGCTTTATTTTATGTGACAATTCTAGTGCTTTCTCACACATGTGCCTGGGGACTATTTCCTCCAGAGTTTATAGAGTTAGCAGAACTGTTGGCAAATACTCTGAGCAACCTCGCCTATCTGCCCTCTGGCGTCTTCCCTCTGTTACCTGGTGAAGGCCATGTGTCCACATCTGTGAGTGCTCCAGATAAGCAATCCCATTTTGCCAGAATGTCTTGGGAACCACCCTGCCCAATACTGTCATTTGATGAAAGGAGGAAATGTAAACTCAAAGTGGGTGAGCAGAGACTTTCTCAACGATACATAGATGGTTTGGGAAACTAAACCCTAACACTTGACTTTCAAAAAGGTGATGTTCATCCTATAATTCTGCCCCAGGAAAGCAGATGCTCTCTTCAGATACAGAAGAAGGAGGATCACAAGCCAGGTGGGTGGGTGGCAGGACCTCGAATACAGATTGATAACCATTACACTGGGAGCAAATTCTCCAGAAAGTCATTCATAAACCAACCCCTTTAGATTCAAATTAATGTCCTCTCGAACCATCAGTTGGTTTGGGTTTAAGAAAACTGGTATTTTGTGTTTGAAACTAAAACAAACACGCAAACAAACAAAAACATAACTATGTACTCTATAGTGGTCTCCAGCTGTGGCCAAGGGCAAACTCTAGGTCAAGCTCATCCTCTGCAATAGGGGGACACTCTCTTGTATACTATATAAGCTTTGTGATAAGATTTGTTTAAAGAAAGAATCACATGGCTCAAAAATAAAAGTCCACACCTCCAAAGCATCCTAATTATTTACCAAGGGGATGAGAGAGAGGATTGCTTGGTGGTGACATTAATCATCAGAGAGTTTAGGAGGGCTAAATCCTCCCTCCCCCGCGCCACTGAGGTAGAATCAGGGAACGTTACAACTGAAAGGGTGTTCAAGGTCACCTTTTTTAGCCTCAGTATTTGCAGATGAGGAAACTGGGGCTGAGAAGGAAAAACATACAGTCCAAGGTCAGGGAGGTGTTGACTATTGACTGTAACCAAATTCCAAATCTGCCTGGGTCAGTGCTCTCTCCAGGGCACCACATAGCCCACAGCCTCCTCTGTGCTGGAAGAAACAGTGCAGAGGTTGATTTCTATTTCAGGGGACCCCAGCACACCAATTATTTTCTCTTCAGATGTGCTGGCTGTAATCCCCTTGGAAAGATGCCCAGAGTCTAACCAAGTTCCCATCTCTGACTGTGATGACCATTTCAGTTCTGTCTCGTTCTTGATAGCAGGACCCTGGCCAAGAGAGGTACGGAAGAAGGCCTGGGTAGACAAAGCAAAGGATGCAAGCACTCCCTGCAGGGAGGGAAGATGCCATTCTTACCCCAGACATCCTAGGAGATTAGGGCAGACCTCAGAGGTCAGTTAAGAAAAATGAGAATTGGTTAAATCCCCTCTGGTTATCGCCTCTTGTTATTGCCGTGCAGATTTACAGTGGGATACCCCTGCGGCAGCTGAGACCCACTTTCTCTCTGTTTTTTGACCTATTCTCATACTCTGCAAAATCATTGCACTTCCCACGAGCAATGAAATGATATTGAAAAGTCAATACCATTTTATATGGTATTATCTTATGCCTTTACATGAAGACAATAGCAATGAATGCCTTGTTATATCTAGAAAAAATATTTGAGAAAAATATTAATATTATTTCCATTTTTCAGGTGAGTAAACAGTTTCAGAGAGGTTAAATAGTTACAGAGTGGTTAATATGTGATTTAGAACAGAACCTATATCCTCTGTCACTATGTATAATGGGGGTTCCTTTTATTCTAGGAAAGCCATGCTTCTAGCAGATGCTGAAGGGACCCCACCTCTTCCAAAACACCTAAGAGAGACCCTTCTGAGACAGAGCACAGTAAGAAATTGGAGGGGAAAAGTTTTTAAGGGCTATAATTTTTATCAGACTTTATCTCCCAATAGGAGATAAATTTAATTTGTGGACTATTATGTATCTCTGAGAAGTTATCAATGAGAGAAGGTTCATAATCAAATTTAGGGCATTCTTACATTGAATTGGGTTAAGTATTTGTTGTCATGGTGAATAAGGCACCTTGGCAAATCTGAGATGAAAATACAAAGTAAAGTGAGTGAATTTTAGGCATAGAGTATAGTGTAGCCTGAGAATGTATTGAATTAATGTCATGTGTGACTCTGTTTAGATGTTTCCTTCTGGGAGCAAAACAAGATTGCTCTCCCTGAGTCCCAGGAAAAGACACAAGAGAGCCATGATTGATATGGGCAGGGTGGGGAAAAGGGGATGGTGGTCTCACTGGGAGCATGGTATACTCTGATCAGACTCCAGTCTCCTTTCTTGACAGGTCTGGGGGTGGGGAGCAGCTGCACTCTTGTTAAGAGAACAGAAAACTTCAAGGAAGCATATATGGGAAATCATCCACATGAACTTCCCCCAATGCTACCCCCTTTTAGGGGTGAGCTCCTGCCATTTCCTCCACCCTAAGACCCCAATTCCTAGGGGCAGGGACACTGATGCATATGATAGGTGAGATGTTGACTATGTCTCTATTTTTTCATAATTCTCTTTGGCATGGTGAATTTATTGGTGCACGTGTGTGACCCAACCTATCGGTCCACTCACAAGGGAAGCCCATTCTCCTGCTGAGGGCACATCCCTGTTAGTGGCAAGTCCAGGGCCCCTCCCTTCCCTCTACTCTTGGACATTTGGTCATCTTCATTTAGCTGGGTGTGACGCAGAACATGACCCTCCTCAAGACCACCTGGTTAAGTGTCTTCCCTGCAGGCCCTGCTCCTCTTATGTGGGTCCCCTAGGCTGGATTATGAATGTGGAGGTGCCAAGGCCTCTATGAACTGCATCACAGGACTCTTTGACTTCCAGTTAGTTTGACCAGGGGTAGGCACCAGCAAGATTGAGGAGAACAGGAGCGGAGAGCGAAACCGGAGTAGTAAGAAAGGATGGATGGGCTATAGGAGTTCTCCACACAGCATTATTTTCTTGTTCCTGACCTCGTTCCCTCCCTGCTGTCTCTTCAACTCTGGAGTAGAATGGTATGTCATGGTTACTAGTCCAAAAAACTACACCATCTCCTGTAGTTTCTTTAAATCCTTACTTCTTTTAATGATGGTTTTGTTAAACAATTCTCAAATTCCCCCTTTTAATAGTACCATCTGTTTCCTGCCCAGACTCTGATAAATCATTCATCACCATCCTGAGCCTTCCTTCCCTCTTTATCCAGTTGATACACTGGTTCATTCTTATAAGCACTATTGGCCTTCATCTGACTCTACTGTCTTAACTCAGAAAAACCACCAGTGATGAAAGTCAACTGGCTGCCATTTAGCTGCTATGGAACTTCAGGTAAATTATTTGACCTCTCTGAACCCTAATTTCCTCATTTGTAAATGAGGCTAATAGTATTTAATGAAGGTTTGATGATAATCAATCAATACCTGAAAAGTGTTTAAGATCTTGAGTAGATACACTAAATAATAAATGGTGACTACTACCATTCAAGGCCCGAGCAAGTGAGCCTGGCTAGGCAAAATGATGCACAGTGCTAAGGAGCCATCGCATGACATGGGAGGAAGGGCCTACACTCTGAAGCCACATTGACTATCTGGATTCAATCTCAGCTCTGTTTCTTATTAGCTGTGTGATTTAGGACAAATTACTTAACCCCCCAGTTTACTCATCAATAAAATGCGGAATATCGTATAAGTTATCTCATAGGGTGATTGAAAAGATATATGTAAAAGGTTTAGAACAGTGTCTGGAATATGTTAAGTACTATATATTTGCTGTTATCATTGTCACTGCCCAAGATCTCTTAGAATTAATGACCAAAATTCCCAAATGGTTCTTCAACCCTTTGGTAATTCTGCTCTCCTTCTCTAGAATGTTCACTCTTCTACTTTCCAAATGTCTTTATGGTTTCTCCTGGTTCCTGAACCTCCAATACCTTCTGCTCTTCAACTGACGACCTTGCCTCACACTCCATGGAGAAACTAGAGCAGTAGGAAAGGAACACTGTTATTTACAGGGTGTTTACATCCAACCTCTCTCTCTGTCCTCCCTGCTAGAAGGGAGGGAAATTCCCTTGTTCCTCTCCTAGACTAACATCCATCCCCTTTCATCTTCTCAATGCCTTAGCTCCTGAAATTATCCTTACTTTCTCAGTCATCAATTTCTATCCCTCAATGGGCTCATCCACACTTAAACTTCTACAGACTCTCACAACTCTAATCACATCACTCTCCCTTGACCCCATGTCTCCATCCCAGGCACCGTTCCATTTCTCTGCTGCCCTTCGCAGTAAAATTTGTCTAACGAGTTGATAATAGTAAGTAGCTTTCTTCACCTCACACTTTGTTCTCAGTTCTTTCCTGTCCGACTTGTATGTGCATCTCCCTATTCAGTTGTTCTTGTCAGCATCATCCATTGTCATAATGGATTAAGGCCACCCTAATTCAGTAATGATCTCAATTTAATCGCACCTGCAAAAAATCAAATTTCCAAATAAAGATACACACAGATACAGGAATTATGAGTTCAGCATATCTTTTTAGGGGATACAATTCAACCCATAACAATGGTCAAAAGAATACTATATTTATACAGCTCCTAAACAGTCTCTTCCATAGGCTTCCTCACCATCACTTACCCAATCTCACAGTCTTGATTCCTCTCTTCAGCTTATCCACCCTGCCATCAGTAAGTCTGATCAGGACTATAAGCAAAATTTGTCTCATATTTACCCACTCTTTTCTATCTCTCCTGACACCTCATCAAAGCCACTACCAACTCTCACCTGTTACAGTAGGACTGGCCTTCCTACTTAACTCTTTACCCACTAACATCTGTTTTATAAATAGCATAACTTAAAAGTAATCTCCTAAAAATAGACATCAGATCATGCTATGTCTCGTCTTAAAATCTTTCAAGACTTCAGAGTACATTCAAAATAAAAATGTAAAATAATCTGCAAGACACTACACACCATGGCTCTGAGGGGTTCCCTCCCTCACATCACTTTTCCCTTGGGTTCTTTCTGTTCTTCAGATATGCCCAGCTCATGCTTGTCTTACAGTCTTTGCACATGCAGTTCCCTCAACCAGGACCACTCTGTCCTCAGATCTGTGCAAATCTAGATCCTTCTTAATCATTTAGGTTTTATTGAAAATGTTACTTCCTGAGAGAGACCTTCTCTAATTATCCCACCATCTGTAGGGTCCTCAAAATTCTCTATCACATTATTTTATTTTCATTATGTGCAATGATTTCTTGTTCATCTATGTGGCTTTTGTTTATTGTGTATACCCCCTCTTATAATCTAGAGTTCAGAAAACCTCGTATCTTGTACCCACTGGATAGTTGTCGACAGAGTAAATGCATTTCTTCTTAATTTCATTCTTCTTAAATTCATTCCAATTGCCTTAGGGAACATTAAACCACTAAAACATGTATATGTTTTGACAATTTCAACCAATATCTTCATATGTAGGACAACCTTAACTGAATAAGGGATTTATTTACCTGATTTAAACAGTTGCAGTAATAAAAATAATCATCATAGTAATAACAATAGCTATAATACTTATTTTTTAATACTGTGAGAGTTTTTATAATCCAGACCCTCTGCTTTGTAACCATTATCTCATTCGATTTCATAAAACCTCTGGAGGTGGGCAAGAATATCTCCTATTTTTAGTTGAGGAAAATGAATCTCAGAGTTTTTAGATATCTTGGTCTTATTCGCATATCTCATTGGTAGATGACCTAAGACTCAAAAACAAGTTTTATATGGCTTAAAAGTTTTAATGGTTTTCACCACAATGAGATACCTACACAACCACCAGAACGGCTAAAATCAAAAAGACTGGCAATACCAAATGTTGGTGAAAAAAAAAAAAAGGAAATAGAATGCACACAAAATAGAGACTGAATAATTGTGGTATATTAATGAAATGGAGTACTGTAAAAAGTGTGAACTACTGGCCATGTGACAACACAGATAACTCTCATAAGAGTTATGTTAAGTGAAAAACCAGACATAAGACATTACATGCCATATGATTCCATTTATATGAAAACCAAAGCCAAGTTCTTTTGAAAAAGACTCCAAAATAACAGGCAAAGCTATTTGATAATTACAAAAGTGGAATAGTGGTTACCTTCAAGGATTAAATATAGACTGTGAAGGGGCATAAGGGAATCTTGGACAGTGATGAAAATATTCTGCATTTTTATTGAGCACTAGATAAAGAGTTAGGGATGGAAAGATACATGGTAGATAAGTGGATGAGAGATACAATAGATAAATATGTAAAACAAAATCATTGACTTATATACTTAACATTAGTATATATTCCATATTTCAAGATTTATGTTATACCTTAATTTTAAAAACCCATGCTTTTAACCTTTGTACTAAGTTGACTCTCATTTGTACCCCGATTATAACAACACCAAGAAAAAGGCAACTATTTTTAGTATTCTAGTCTCCTAAACACTTATATTAAGTTTACAATCTCAAAGTCATCAGGGTTACAATGAAACTTAGAGACAACCTCATTAGAAAAATGAGAAAACAGACCTGGTAAGAGAACATGAGTTATAAAACTCATGGTGCTCATAAAAGGCAGGCTCTGCCCAATGCAACCCATCTCCTGTCTCCAAGT
>NW_006442497.1:6547399-6551501 GCF_000325575.1 Pteropus alecto | reverse complement strand
TCTTCTGCAAGCAAGACTACTTACAGAGATTTAGGATGTTACCCTGGGAGAGTTGACCCCATGAAATGAACAGTCCAGCAGCCTCACTTCAAAGGAATAGAATGCACCCTGGAGCTGGCCAGAAAGGAATGAAGAAGGGATCTGATATGAAGACTGTCAAGTGGCTTCGGAGCAGAGGCTCGCACTCTGCCTATAATGAAGTTGTAGCATCTGAGCCTGCTCACGCAGGATGAGCAATGAGGGAACGAGATTCCAAAAGAAAGTGACACTAGACATTCCAGGAAGCAGAGACTATTCATCTCTGAAGCTGGCCCGAGGACATTTATTCCGCTAATAAACTCCAAGCAACAGTGACAAGGAGTTTAAGGCTCAGAACTCCTTCTCAAGTAGTGATTTAAGTAAAAAGAATTATTTTCACTGAAACGTGAAGTCAGGCTAAACCTAGAAGAAACATGGTAAATATCTAGGTTTAGGAAACTCCTGATCCACAGGGAAAGCTAACTATTAATAAAATGGTCACCACTTCTTATGTGGCACGTGACTATATGCTTTACATAAAAATTTCACTTAAAGAAATCTTTGAAACAACCTCATAAAGGATGTATTCACTCTCTCTATATGGCACATAAGAAAAATAAAATCGTCCTCATTTTAAATAATTTTTCCCAACCTCACAGCTAGTAATTTAAGTAAGGCAGGATTTGAACAAAACATTTTACTCCAAAGCCTGTGGTCTTTCGGCAGCATCAGGCTGCCATGAAAAATAAAGATATATTCTATTGCAAGAAAGTGAAATTAGTGAAAGCATCAGAAAGAAGGGCAGTAGAGGTCATGTTTGAAAGAACTGGGCTCAGGAATATGGACACAGGGATCAAGGATTTCAGGTCAAAGATGAGAGTGGAAAGAATATTATCTTTAATATTCTGGACTCAGGTAGCCATTTGGCAAACCCCTAGGTGATCGATTGACCATGACTTGTTATGTCTGTTCTCTCCCCATGAACTAAAGAGGGGAAAGGCCCTCTGAATTCAGCTGTCTGTGACCTGATCCCATCTCTGCTGTGTCCTTTGCTCTCATTTCACCTTCATTATTATCACTGATGAGCATGTCTAAATAGTACTTACTGCACAGCAAAGACCAAGTTCCGCCTTCATCACCACCTTACAGCCAACACAGCACCTGACATGTGATGAGTGCTCATTAATTGTTTGTTGAATTAATTAATGAACAAACACCAGTTTATGTTTGCATTCTAGTCATTCTAAGTTTTGAGTCATGGAACTTCATGCTTTATCTACAGTTAGGGAAGTGCTGACTGGTTATTAAACTGTCACAAGATCCCATCAGTGGGTGAGCAAAAATCTCCCCAACAGTTTTGCCTCCAAGCAGATAAATCTCCCTAACTTATCCACACAATTATCATAACTTTTTAACATTCCTGGAGTCTGGGGACCGTGGACAAAACACAATATTCATTTATTCATTCACTCAGTCAAGTGATGGGTGAGATTAACTTTGAATTTCCTATTTTTGTTTGGTGACGAGGTGGATCCAGTTTTTAGGTGCCATGAACCTTAAAATGAAAAAAAAAACCTTTAAATTAAATTAAATTTTATTTAAAGTTAAGTATGAAACTTAAAATGAAAAAAAAAAAAAAACTTTTAAATTAAATTAAATTTTATTTAAAATTAAGTAGTAATAGTGCAAACATTAGATATTGTGAAAATCTACATTCTCCTCAAACTAATTTGTGGTTTTAAAACAATTCTAATGACAACCATGCATATTTAAACTAAAAAGCTGTCAAGTTGAGTCTAAGTCTATCTGGAAAAAATTAATATAAGAGAAGAACCAAGATATTTTGAAAAAAAAAGTAACAAAAGAGAATTGTACCAGATATTACATATTATATAAAGCTATAATCATTAAAACAGTATAGTACCAATGCAAGAATAAATAAATGGAACGAAATGGAAAACCCAGGAGAAAGCTTCTAGTAAACCTGAGAAATGAGGTTATGACAAAGATGTTATACAAATTAGTGGAGAAAAGAAAGAAAGAAAAAGGGTATTGGTTATCTATTTGTGAACAATAAAAGTGATGTCTACGGTTTCTCCTCATACAGACATATTAGAGTCCTTGTCCAGCTCATACACCCTATTGGAAGCCCTACACTAATTTCCTGATAAGGGGGTGGGCCTGGAAAGCCTTATTATTATTATTATTTTTATCACATATCCTTCTCCCATTTCCTGGCCAGAGTTGGTTGGGCCAGAAATGAAAAACAGTTTTTGCTCTCAGGAATATAAGCTAAGGTTATTTAGACAAGTAAAGTCATAGAGTTGGGGCTGGAGTCCCTGTTAAGACACTTCAAAGCCACATGCTTCTTCCATAATTCTGTGCAGTTCTAAACCTTGTGTGAGCAGAAAAATCTGGTTAAGAGAGAGGACTGTTGCAGAGAGATGAAGCCCCAAACATAGACTCTCTACCCAGTTCCTAAAAGGCCCACTGCTTCTGCAGCCAGGAAGTGCCCCTGTATTGTTAAATAAGCTTCCTTTTACTTGAGCTAATTTGAGCAGATTTGTGTTTCCTACTAACATAAACATACACCATTCATCAAAACATGTTCTAGTTATAGTCTAGAATTTAATATGAAAAAAAAAAATGAGATTATAAAAGAAATAGAAGAAAATATGTGTGAATATTTTCCTAATCCTGGCTGAGCAATACAAGTCTAAACATGAGAGCAAAGATGAGGCGTAACAAAAAGAAGGACTAATAGGTCAGATTTTATAAAAATTTTAGAACTTTCTATATCAAAAATCACCATAAATATATACCCATGTTCATAGCAGCATTATTCAAAATAGCCAAAATGTAGAAGCAACCCAGTGTCCACTGGATGAACAAAATGTGGTTTATACATACAATGGGATAGTAGCCTTAAAAGGGAAGGAAATTCTAACGCATGTTACAACATGAATGAACTTGGAGGACATTATCTTAAGCGAAATAATATGGTTAAAGAAAGACAAATTACTGTATGTTTCCTCTTATATTTGGTGTCTAGAGTGGTCAAATTCATAGACACAGAACATAGAGAGGTTGTTGCCAGAGACTAGGGAACAGGAGAAATGGGTAGTTGTGGATAGATGAATAAGTTTTAGACATGGATGGTGGTGGTAGTTTTAACAACAATGTGAATATACTTAACATTACTGAACTGTACACTTAAAAATGGTTAAAGTGGTAAATCTTATGTGTATTTTACCATAATTACAAATTTTAAAACAGTTAATATTTTTAGTATATATTTAAAAAGCTCTTAGAAATAAAGAAGAGATGAACTTCTTTAAGGAAAATACAGAGTGTGGACATGAACAGGCATTTCAGAAAAGAAGAAATAAAATGGGACAGTCTCTTTAGGGCAATATAGTGATATATAATAAGAGTCTTAAAACATGCATACCTTGTGACTTAGTAATTCCACTTATAGCAATCTATCCAAGGGAAATAATTACAGACATAGCAGAGATTTATGTACAATGATTATCATCACAGTATTACTTATAATAGTCTAAAACTAGAATCAAGCTAAATGTGATCAACAGCGGAATGGAATGGCTGAATAAATTATGTTACCTCCAAAGGCTACATGCCATGCAGTCATGCTATGCTATCTTTTAATGAATATTTTAATGCTGTGGAAAATTCTCATGATATAACATTAAGTGAGCAAAAGATTTATAATATATGACTATATCTTTGTTAAAAAATGGGGAGAGGGTACCCACAGGGGCAGAGGATATGTCAGTTGCTCTCAAGGAGTTTGTTGAGATCGTGGGTAATTTCCTATACTCTTCTATGTTTGTTAACATCCTTTAATGGGAAGATATTTCTTATATAATAAGAAATAATTCTATACTCGAAATGAGGTGCATTTTGATCAAAGGGGGTTTCTATAAAATTGAGTAAAAAGTCATAATGCAAAATGCAGAAAATAACAGCCTCCTCTAATCACCACAGGCCTCCAGATCTCTGCAGCCTTTCTTCCTCTTACTGTCTTGCCCTCTCATGGCACAGCAGAGCAAAACCCTGTGCC